>NC_048228.1:1169928-1183074 GCF_002007445.2 Ailuropoda melanoleuca
GGGTTCAGGGTGGGGGAGGGGGCTCAGTGTGGGGGAGCTCAGCCAGCATGGGAGTGGGTCTCAGTCAGGGGGGGCTTAGCATGGGGGGGCCCTCAGCTGGGGGGGAGTTCAGCATTGGTGGGGGCTTGGCCAGGGGGTTCAGTGTGGGCGGGGGCTCAGTGTTGGGGGGCTCTGTGTGGGGGGCAGTTCTTCTGAGTTGGACTCTCAGCAGATAAAGGTGTGTGTGTCTCTCCACTCCTTTTCTGTAAATGTTCTCATTTTCCCTGTGTGCCTTTGTATGCTACAGTTGACATGTGTCTGAAAATTGGTCTGCAGTTTAATTTTATGCGATCATTTAAAATGTGTAGTTCTTTTAAAAAAGAAATTCTATTCTGAATCTTGAAAGCATTGAATTGATTTCTGAATCAGTTGAAGGTTCCCTGTGTTACGTTTGGTTAAATAATATAAATGTGTGTTTCATGCGTGAGGCCTGCTGCTTCAGAAGCTCTAGGGGGAACTTACAAATGTCGTGATGGGGGCAGCTGGATGAGATGCCTGCTTCGTCTCACTGACATTTTGCCTTTCAGATGACGGCCCCTCATTACCAACCAAACAGAATGAGGAGTTCCGGCCCTTTATTCGAAGGCTTCCAGAGTTTAAATTTTGGTGAGTTAATTCCTAAGAGTAGTTGAGAAAGACACTCGTCCTCAGTGTGGCTAATAAGACTGAGAACAGAGGGTTTTTGTTCTGGTTAGCCGGCAGAGACTTCTTAAAGAAACGAGAGTTTTATTGTGTGTGTTTGTTTTGAACATTCATCCAAAATGTGAGCTGCTGTACTTGGCGGGGCGTGGAGGCAGGTCACAGGGGCCTCTGTAGGAGAGCCCAGTGCCTGGTGCCTCTTTGGAATCTAGCGGAAGAGAAGCTGCTTCTGGGGCGGAGGGTCCTTGGTATGTTCAGACGTGGGCCTCGGGAGGAATGCGCACGCGGGGCCTGGCTGCCCTGCACGGACCGGCTGGCCTGTGTGCTACTCCTCGCACTGCACCCCTTCTGCTTGCTGACATGAGTGGCCCGCCTCCCCTGCCCTCCTGCTCGGGGTGTCTGCACAGAGGCAGGGCTGGGCCCCTCCAGAGCAGGTGCAGCCTTGGGGAGGTCTGCTTTCACTGGAAGTGCTGTGCTCTAGGATGGGGCTTGGATGGGACTTGGCTTGTCCCTCAGGCCTCCTGGAGGCGATGACATCTGTGTGATATTGCACGAGGATGCGTGTGACAGGTGGACAGGTGACCCCTGCTGTCATGCATGAAGCATGCATGAAACATGCATGAAGGTGACCCCCACCGCATAAAGGCTGTGACCTCATCTTTCCTATATTTGTTGGAGCAAAAACCCAAAGGGAATGAGCTGCCGCACCTTGACTTTGCGTTCTTAGCGCTACATGTGAGACGTGGCAGGCACTCCGCAAGTCTGCCAGTTGGGTGTGCGGGGCTGGAGCGGGAAGGGCTGGAGCGTGGGCACTGCTGGAGAGCGAGCAGAAAGCAGGCAAGATGGCTCTGCAAGTGCCCGAGGAAGTTGCCCTTTGTCTTGCAGGAAAGGGTATGCCAAGGAGCATTTTCAGTAGGGCCATGAGTCCGGTGGGCTGGGCCCTGAGCTGAAGGGAGCCCCCTGGGTGTCACCAGGGTCTCCTCAGCAGTGCACAGCCCAGGGGAGAGGCCTGCCAGGTGTACCGGGCTTATTCCGGGGGGCAGACTCAAGATGCCCAAGTTGGCCTGAGCAGCTGCACCTCTTTGCTGAATGTTTCATACTCTGCAATTTTGGAAGGAAACTAGGGGCTTCCAAGGGACCGAGGGAATGCAGTGGTCGTGGTTACACGTGGTGCACTCTGTAGGAAACGCGCCACGCCGCTACCACCCCAAGTAGGGATGCTGCTGTGGCCCCAACTGGCGGGGCAGCTGGTGGCACTGACCTCCTCCCCTGCTTTAAGGCACGCGGCGACCAAGGGCATCCTCGTGGCCATGGCCTGCACCTTCTTTGAGGCTTTCAATGTCCCGGTGTTCTGGCCCATCCTGGTGATGTACTTCATCATGCTTTTCTGTATCACCATGAAGAGGCAAATAAAGGTGAGCGTGGTGGGCACCGCTGCCCTGAGAGGTGCTGAGAGCCCGCTTGGGTCTTGTCTGTACTTGGAGCGTCATGTTGCTCTCTGCAACAGGGACACGGCACACTGCCTTTCTGCCAAGGTGGCCAACACAGATCTGTCACACGGTGCAGTTGTCCAGCACACAGACTGCTCCCTGGGGGCCGGGTGGGAGGGACCCTCCGTTCTGCCGTGCTGTCCTCACTGGAACGTCGTCCTGGGGGCCCAGAGCCTAGGGCCCACCGGCCAGTCAGCATGTGCTATGCCAACATAACCCTCAAACAGCTCCCAGCGCAACTTTTCCCCCCACCCTCCTGGGTATATCATAGGGGTCCCCAGCCCTAGCCCTTCCTGCATGCAAGGGGTCATGAAACTTTTCTCAGACCCTCGGGATTTCCAGTGAACTTGGTCGGCTCAGTGGGCTCTGGAGAGTTTTGCTGTGTCACTGGTGGGGAGGGGCCTAGAAGCTTATTGGAACCCTGGTTTCCTTGCCTTGTGCATAGAGATCAGGATTCAGATTTGGAGAAAATGTAGTTCATCGTGAAGCCACTCTCAAATGAGTCTGTCTGTCCGCAGCACATGATAAAGTACCGGTACATCCCGTTCACGCACGGCAAGAGGACGTACAAGGGGAAGGAGGACGCAGGCAAGACGTTCGCGAGCTAGGTGCTCGGCCGGACCCATCACACAGCCTGAGGACGGTTCTGAGCCATTGTAACAATGCCTTCTTCCTTCACATAAAGTAGTTGATTTCGAGGGAGTCGAATTTTCTTTTTAAAAAGGAGCTTCAATTATTTGTAACTGAAATATCAGGTTCTTGAAGAAACTGACATTTAAACCAAATTGCATTGATTTATTTTTCAGTGACATTCAAGTGTTGAAATGGACGGAATTCTAGTAAACTGCTGGCTGGGCGGACAGTCGGGAGGAGGTGTGGGGGGGGTGGCCGGTCTGTCGTCGGGCGGCTGTGGAACAGACCTACGCGGAAGGAGCCGGGTTGCGCCCCAGCTGCCCCCACCCTGGACGCCCTCGGCCACATCGCTCAGCTGGAGGATGAGGCTAACTTGATGCCTGCACGTTGGAAGAACATTTGAAAGGTGATTTCCAAGTAACTCGGGTTCTAATGCCAGTTTCCCAATTTCATCTCACGAGAGATGTTTAAAGTTGGTCTCTATCATAATGACTCAAAACTTTGTTCTTAATTACCATGATTGCTTTTGAGGACCTGGAATTATAAATATATATATTATATTTTAATTGTTTGGAATTATTTTGACACATTTCTTTGATATCTGAAGAGTTGTTTTTGATTAATTTGAAGTTGTTCTCGTGCAGTGGCCCCTTTACAGAAACCACTGGCAAGGGCAGACCAGTTTGTGGGTTTTAACACACCGCTTCTCACTTTCTACGGGAAAACCGAACTCTGACCCGCATGTCAACTTTTTTGATGTGATAAAAACAAATCCTCGTAAACATTTTACTAAGTGACTTTTTAATTCCAACTTTATTAAAGACAGTGTCCCCTTTCTTGTGGAGTCTTTATCTGAAGCACGACAGGTCGATGCCCGTGAGCAAGTGCTGAGCTGGGGCACAGGTGCTGAGGGGCAGGCCCGCGGGTGTCGTCCTGGTTTCAGGCGCTGCAGACTCATGGCTCTGACCAGCTTCCCATGTGTCTTTGGGTTTTAGGCACTGAATGTGTTTATCGTCTGGCTTTTTTGGGCCAATTTTTGCCTATCTGAAATTGAGCTCCTCTTGCTTCTAAGAGATTACGTGAAGACCTTTTACATACTTGATCCCATATTCTTTTTTTTTTTTTTTAAAGATTTTATTTATTTATTTGACAGAGATAGAGACAGCCAGCGAGAGAGGGAACACAAGCAGGGGGAGTGGGAGAGGAAGAAGCAGGCTTATAGCAGAAGGGCCTGATGTGGGACTCGATCCTATAACGCCAGGATCACGCCCTGAGCCGAAGGCAGACGCTTAACCGCTGTGCCACCCAGGCGCCCCCCATATTCTAATCTCAGNGAGGCAGACGCTTAACCGCTGTGCCACCCAGGCGCCCCTCCCCCCCATATTCTAATCTCAGTACTTAAATGGTATTCTGAATCAGTACCTTTGATACAACATTTTGGCACATGAGAATTTGAAACTCTGGACACTTACTTTTCCTAGCATTTTCCTGATAAATGCTCAGGCCTAAAATGTGATGGGAAATTGTCTGCTTGGCCAGGGTGTACATAAAGGGCCTTGGGAAGCGTGGAGCCCCTTTTGGGGGGCTCCTCAGTCTGGGCT
Organism: Ailuropoda melanoleuca; assembly: GCF_002007445.2. Lineage (NCBI taxonomy): Eukaryota > Metazoa > Chordata > Mammalia > Carnivora > Ursidae > Ailuropoda > Ailuropoda melanoleuca. The sequence continues at coordinate 1,174,331 of NC_048228.1, forward strand.
GTGGTCACGGTGACCTGTCTCAGGTGGCCGGCCTGTAGTAACCGAGTGTGGAGTGATGCATTCCTGGACGACCATGTCCGCTCAGATCCTGGAACGGTCTGCACAGGCCTCTGCCAGAAGCCTGGGCCGCAGCCTCGCACAGGGGCCGGGACATCCTGACCACGGATTCTTGCCCTTTATTAAATGTGATCTTCAGTTCATCCTGATGGCCTTCTTAATATACCTGTGCTTCTGTGGAGTTCGTTTCTTAAGGAAGCTCATGGCCAAGTACAGTCTCCGGCACACATTAAATACTTTTATTAAAGACCCGGAAGTAACAAAAAGGTGGCAGGAAGTCGGCTGGACACAGTGGTGACCTGGCCTGAGCAGTCAGCCTGCCCAGGCTCAGGGAGAGCTGAGCTCCGAGAGGCAGCTGGGGGCTAGGTGTGAAGAGAGGAGAACCTCAGTGTGGGCTGGCCCTGCACCCCGGAGCTCTGAGCGGACCTCCGCTGAAACGCAGACTTCCCGTTTCTAAAATGGGAAACAAACTTGAATGTGTATTCAAAGGTACAAGCCACGCATCTTAGGTGGAGTACAGCTCCTTGGAGTCTTTCTGCTCCTGTGAGTGGACGTGCCTGAGCCACCAAGCAGCCTGCCTCTGACGACGAGGGCAAGGTTTCCAAGTGGTTGGGGTGGGTGGACTGCCCAGTGGGTAAGCCACATTGTCCGCTGTTCCCCACACTTGCCCATCTTCTCATCACGTGAATGGTTGGTCCCATTTCTGAAACTGACTTCCAACTGTATAGGTTTGGGGAAGGGACAGAAACCACCTTGTCCAACACAGTTGAGCTCCTGAAGAAGTGGCCTGGACGTACTGCGCCATGGGCTCGGGGTTAACGGTGGGTGGGAGCCCCAGCCCACACTCAGACCAAAGGCCTTGGACCCGCCATTCTGCATGTGGATATCCAGCCTCTGTCCCAAGCTGCTCACATAGTTTCTTATGTGACATGAAATAAAATCTCAGAATTTAATGATTTCTGTGCAACTAAAGTTAACCTTGAGAATAGATCAAGTTTCTCTCCTGATTATTAAGAAAGAGTCCTGGGCTCCTCTGTCCTCGGTCAGGTTAGCGATAGTGCCGCAGGTACACGAGCTTCTGGGGAGGGAACTTCTCCCTGCAGAGAGGGCACTCCGTCTGCAGGGGGAAGGAGGAGGGTCACGTAGGCTGTGGCCAGCACAGCGCCCCCCACGGGCCCCCTGAAAGACTCCCGCAGGCCCTCCCACACTGGCATCTGCATTATACACGTGAGCGATGAACATGTCTCTATTAACTTCAAATGAAGACCATTTCAAAACACTTTTTTCAGAAGACACAAATTTGAAGGGAAGGCCTTAACCCTGGAGGAGCGGGGGAGGGGAGCCAGGAGCAGTGCCCAGGCCAGGGAGGCGGCCCGTCTGTCCATGTGGTGACTGGGCTGGCGACAGGCGTTCCTGGCCGCTACGGAGGGTTGTGTTGAGAGGAGCACACGGTGTCCTGTCTGGCTCAGTCCCAGCAGCCCCGCCCGAGGACAGGTAGGACTCTCTCGTCCCCAGGAAGGTCAGCTGATCTCCCACTAGGTGTTCCTGCCTGGGGCCAGCCGCTTACAGGAGCCGGCACCTGTGTTCTTGAGGGAATCCCTCAAAATGGAGAGCAAGGGCCCAAAGTGGAGACTATGACACTCCACTGGGACCCATGCAGTACGGACGTTTCACAGGTGTTGATTTTGAATCAGCTGCCGCCAAGCTCTGAAGCCACGGCCGCTGTGAACCCCGGACACAGGCTGAGAAATGCCCCTTGACCAACCGCTGGAGGTGAATGTCCTCAGGTAAGAAAGAGGACGGGGTGTTTGAACTGTGAGACGCACATCCTGACCCTTGTTCACCTACCTCACCTCTGCGGCCCTCCCCACCCTCAGCCCTGTGAAGGCTGATTTGGGCTGAGCCTGGGCGGCAGGGCTGGAGGGGGCCCAGGGACCCCACCCCTCCCTGGAGTCAGCATGGAGGTAAGAAATGAGTGGTGTCCTCCGCTCTGGCCACAGGCACCACCCTGAGGTCTCGAAAGGCTGGGGCAGGTGGCTGTACATCCTGAGGGCTCCTGTGCAGGTGCTCGTGATGGGGCATCTGTCTAGCTGGAGGGCTCTGTGTGTGCAGGCCAGCCGGGCTTCCAAGCAGTGGCGGGTGGGGGGGAGAACTCCAGGAATGGCACCTCACGGCCCGGCTGCCGTCCCCAACTCCCAGGAGCACCTCTGGGTGCACAACTGTAGCCCTGACTCCACGTATGTCCCGATGTGGTGCATCTGGGAGCTTTAGAAGGGTGCCCACCCTTCCATCCCCTCCTGAGATGCGTCTGGGAAAGGCTTGTTGATTCCTAGGCACCCCTGGGCTGGCCTGTGCACCTGCCCGTGGAGCCTGCACTCCGGAATCACAGCTGCTGACCCTGGGAGCACCCACCTTGGTGTCGCACCACTGGGTGATGCACTCCCAGCAGAACAGGTGGCCGCATGGCGTGGCCGTGGAGTGTCTGCGTTCCTCCAGACACAGCGTACACGTGGAGTTTCTGGAAATGGCTTTCTCTTCCATGTGGCTCCTGGGGGCAGGGCAGGGAGACACCAACATTTAACATCAAGAGTCCCGGCAATGCCTGCTCAGAACTATGGCAGCAGTGCTGCGCACAGGGCTAGTCAGCCCCTGCCCCCACCCCCCACGCTGGCGCAGCCGAACTGTGCCCTCCTGCCACCCCCACACCTGCGGTGAGACAGGCCGCGGTGCAGCTTCCACTCCCGCCGGGCACGCTGCCTCTGCTGGAAGCCGTACAGCTGCAGGCCCACGGACAGGGCCAGGTGTAGCAGGGAGATGAGCCCCAGCAGCCTGTAGCTTTCTCGAGCCCTCAGGTCCTCCATGGCTGGGGAGTGGATGCGAAGCTGTCAAGGACCCCAAGGACAGTCACGTGATCAGTTGGCACAACACACTGAGCAGCTTAGGGGCTGGGCCTCCTGCTGGGGGTAGAGTGCCCCATCGAATGAGGCCACAACCTGCCCTCCTGGCGCAAGGTGGGGGACAGAGTGATCATGGGGCCTCTTTGCCAAGTGAGGAGGGCGGGAGCACCTTGCAAGGTCCGAACCCCAGGCGGGGGCTGCTGCTGGACAGCTGGGGGCCTCACTGCCGAGGGGACTGAGTGAGTTCCGAGTGAGGGTGAGGAAGACAGCCACACGGCTCCAAGCCTGCGGTCACTCTGGCTGCAGGCGAGGGTTTGGGGGGTGGGGGTACATCGGTGGACCCACATGTCATAGAGAAAAGGTACCGGCAAAGAATCCTGAGAAAAACAGCCCAGGAGGTGGGGGGGGAGCCCCACAGGCACATACTGCTAACCAGCTTCTCTACCACATGAACAGGGAAGCTCCTGGCTTTTAGCAGGACAACTGGCTCCCCCAGTGACTCGAGACCATCCAGGTGACACTGCAGCTAGCGATGTACCCAACTTCAGGCCACACTCCTGAAGGGAAAATCAGCTGCCCTCCACTTCTGGTCTCCCTCCCCTCAACTGGTAGCCCCCCAACTGGCCCCATGTGCCCATGCAGAGAAGGCCCCAGGAGAGCAAAAGCTCTCTGGGTTGAGGCTGTGTTTCCAGCCTCCTTGCTACGGCAGCTCAGCACACACCCTAGCTAACACTGGGGGCGAGCCGTCGGCTCTTGCGAGTGCGCACACGGAGGGCTGAGGCTGGAGAGGAGAGAGGCAGGTGCTCAGGACAGTGCTGCCAAGCAAGGTGAGAAAGGGGGTGATCAGGAGCCTGAGTTGAGACTCTGGGTGAATCTGGAAGCGAAGGAACCAGGTGAAAGGATGAAAGGCGGGACTGCTCGGCAAGCTCAGACCAGGGAAGGTCCTGGCAGTGACAGGAGGCACTGCTACACCTGACCCTCTGGCAGGGCAGCTGGGAAGGAGTGGGCGTGGCCGGGGCCTGGAGCCTCGGGTGGGCTCTCAGAGTAAACAGCAGGGTGGCTTGCAGGAGCTGGCTGCAGGGAGGCAGACGTGCCTCACCCTTAGGGTTGACTTTCTAGGGTCTTTAGCAAATGCGATGCACTAAAACTCCTGTTTTTCAGCAGAGTCCTGGCTCCAGCCCCGCGACCACGCTAGCCGCCAGAAGCTGAACACACAGCAGCCAGAGCCGAGCGAGTCCGAGTCCGGACGGCGACTTACATAAGTGACTCCTGTGAGCCTCTTGGCCAGGTGGTAGAAGGCTCCGCGGATGNTCCTGCCTGGGGCCAGCCGCTTACAGGAGCCGGCACCTGTGTTCTTGAGGGAATCCCTCAAAATGGAGAGCAAGGGCCCAAAGTGGAGACTATGACACTCCACTGGGACCCATGCAGTACGGACGTTTCACAGGTGTTGATTTTGAATCAGCTGCCGCCAAGCTCTGAAGCCACGGCCGCTGTGAACCCCGGACACAGGCTGAGAAATGCCCCTTGACCAACCGCTGGAGGTGAATGTCCTCAGGTAAGAAAGAGGACGGGGTGTTTGAACTGTGAGACGCACATCCTGACCCTTGTTCACCTACCTCACCTCTGCGGCCCTCCCCACCCTCAGCCCTGTGAAGGCTGATTTGGGCTGAGCCTGGGCGGCAGGGCTGGAGGGGGCCCAGGGACCCCACCCCTCCCTGGAGTCAGCATGGAGGTAAGAAATGAGTGGTGTCCTCCGCTCTGGCCACAGGCACCACCCTGAGGTCTCGAAAGGCTGGGGCAGGTGGCTGTACATCCTGAGGGCTCCTGTGCAGGTGCTCGTGATGGGGCATCTGTCTAGCTGGAGGGCTCTGTGTGTGCAGGCCAGCCGGGCTTCCAAGCAGTGGCGGGTGGGGGGGAGAACTCCAGGAATGGCACCTCACGGCCCGGCTGCCGTCCCCAACTCCCAGGAGCACCTCTGGGTGCACAACTGTAGCCCTGACTCCACGTATGTCCCGATGTGGTGCATCTGGGAGCTTTAGAAGGGTGCCCACCCTTCCATCCCCTCCTGAGATGCGTCTGGGAAAGGCTTGTTGATTCCTAGGCACCCCTGGGCTGGCCTGTGCACCTGCCCGTGGAGCCTGCACTCCGGAATCACAGCTGCTGACCCTGGGAGCACCCACCTTGGTGTCGCACCACTGGGTGATGCACTCCCAGCAGAACAGGTGGCCGCATGGCGTGGCCGTGGAGTGTCTGCGTTCCTCCAGACACAGCGTACACGTGGAGTTTCTGGAAATGGCTTTCTCTTCCATGTGGCTCCTGGGGGCAGGGCAGGGAGACACCAACATTTAACATCAAGAGTCCCGGCAATGCCTGCTCAGAACTATGGCAGCAGTGCTGCGCACAGGGCTAGTCAGCCCCTGCCCCCACCCCCCACGCTGGCGCAGCCGAACTGTGCCCTCCTGCCACCCCCACACCTGCGGTGAGACAGGCCGCGGTGCAGCTTCCACTCCCGCCGGGCACGCTGCCTCTGCTGGAAGCCGTACAGCTGCAGGCCCACGGACAGGGCCAGGTGTAGCAGGGAGATGAGCCCCAGCAGCCTGTAGCTTTCTCGAGCCCTCAGGTCCTCCATGGCTGGGGAGTGGATGCGAAGCTGTCAAGGACCCCAAGGACAGTCACGTGATCAGTTGGCACAACACACTGAGCAGCTTAGGGGCTGGGCCTCCTGCTGGGGGTAGAGTGCCCCATCGAATGAGGCCACAACCTGCCCTCCTGGCGCAAGGTGGGGGACAGAGTGATCATGGGGCCTCTTTGCCAAGTGAGGAGGGCGGGAGCACCTTGCAAGGTCCGAACCCCAGGCGGGGGCTGCTGCTGGACAGCTGGGGGCCTCACTGCCGAGGGGACTGAGTGAGTTCCGAGTGAGGGTGAGGAAGACAGCCACACGGCTCCAAGCCTGCGGTCACTCTGGCTGCAGGCGAGGGTTTGGGGGGTGGGGGTACATCGGTGGACCCACATGTCATAGAGAAAAGGTACCGGCAAAGAATCCTGAGAAAAACAGCCCAGGAGGTGGGGGGGGAGCCCCACAGGCACATACTGCTAACCAGCTTCTCTACCACATGAACAGGGAAGCTCCTGGCTTTTAGCAGGACAACTGGCTCCCCCAGTGACTCGAGACCATCCAGGTGACACTGCAGCTAGCGATGTACCCAACTTCAGGCCACACTCCTGAAGGGAAAATCAGCTGCCCTCCACTTCTGGTCTCCCTCCCCTCAACTGGTAGCCCCCCAACTGGCCCCATGTGCCCATGCAGAGAAGGCCCCAGGAGAGCAAAAGCTCTCTGGGTTGAGGCTGTGTTTCCAGCCTCCTTGCTACGGCAGCTCAGCACACACCCTAGCTAACACTGGGGGCGAGCCGTCGGCTCTTGCGAGTGCGCACACGGAGGGCTGAGGCTGGAGAGGAGAGAGGCAGGTGCTCAGGACAGTGCTGCCAAGCAAGGTGAGAAAGGGGGTGATCAGGAGCCTGAGTTGAGACTCTGGGTGAATCTGGAAGCGAAGGAACCAGGTGAAAGGATGAAAGGCGGGACTGCTCGGCAAGCTCAGACCAGGGAAGGTCCTGGCAGTGACAGGAGGCACTGCTACACCTGACCCTCTGGCAGGGCAGCTGGGAAGGAGTGGGCGTGGCCGGGGCCTGGAGCCTCGGGTGGGCTCTCAGAGTAAACAGCAGGGTGGCTTGCAGGAGCTGGCTGCAGGGAGGCAGACGTGCCTCACCCTTAGGGTTGACTTTCTAGGGTCTTTAGCAAATGCGATGCACTAAAACTCCTGTTTTTCAGCAGAGGGTCCTGGCTCCAGCCCCGCGACCACGCTAGCCGCCAGAAGCTGAACACACAGCAGCCAGAGCCGAGCGAGTCCGAGTCCGGACGGCGACTTACATAAGTGACTCCTGTGAGCCTCTTGGCCAGGTGGTAGAAGGCTCCGCGGATGTAAAACCAGGCAACATGCAGCCGCTGGAGGCAGCCGAGGCCCTGCCTGAGCACGGACGCGGCCCGCAGGAGCGTCCTCTTCTGCTGCTCTGTCAGGGCGGCCACGTGCCGGCGCACCCAGTGCCTCGCTCCCGACCGGCCACGCCCGCCCAGTGCCAGGCTGCCCTGCGAGGGCCTGGCGCCATCGGCATCGGCCTGCAGCTCGAGCTCCAGGTGCAGCAGGGCCTTGTCCAGCAGGTAGGGCAGGACGGTGTGCAGTGTGACCAGCACGCCACGGCGCAGCCTTGAGGGCACTCTGCTCCGGGATGGGTCCACCTGGATAACGCCAACATACTCCTCCCCAAGGGTCTGGTAGCCTGCCAGGCGAGGGCGTGGGGGTGACCCACGTGAGAAACTGAGGCAGGGGCCTGCCATCCTTTTCTTTTTCCCTGTACTGGATCTTGCTGTCAGGTCCCTGCCTTTCTTCTGAAGGATGATGCTCCACTGGGGACCCTCTGACCTTGCCCTGTGACAGGGCTTAGTGCCAGGACCCTGTCGAGCCACAGAACTCAGCCATAGAGAAACAGTTCCAATGGCACTCTGGGCAAAGTCGAGGACAAAGGTCCCCAGCAACACAAAAAGGAAGAGAGGAGGGCACAGATGTGACCCTGGAAGTTTCAGAGGCTCCAGCTGGGGCCTGGCCTCTCCTCCAGGGGAGGGCCCCAGGGTCCCCTCCTACTCTGAGACTGCATCTGGGCCAGCTCCAGGGACACTGGGAAGAACCTCCAGGAGCTTCTCACTCTGCTGGCAGCACCCCCATCCCCACCTCCGGGCTTGGTGTGTTGTGGGTCCCCTGGTCTCAAGGTCCCCCGAGGACTGCTACCTGCAAATGTGGTGAGGCCAAAGTAGGCGACATCGGACAGCAGCTCCACCTCTCTCCTGCACTCCAGCCACCTCTTCGCACCTGAGAGAAGAGGGAGCGGGAGCGGGGTGGTAAGGGTCAAATTCTTCCTTGGCTCCTTGGGCTGCCAAGGTCCAGCCACCCCTCCAGCAGGCTGACACCGTCCTAAACCACACTCTTCTCTCGGTCCTGGCCTCCGTGCTGCTCCATGTCTCCCGCCTTGTCTGAGTGTCTCCGGACAAGCTCCCCATCTGCAGCCATGCCCCTCTTCAGGGCCTGCCTGGGTAACTGCTCTAGACCCCAGAAGGGTCACAAGGGCAAGGAGGATAGGACGGTGACTAAGAACCTAAGCCGAGACTGCCGTCCGGCATCAAACCCACCCGCCGCGTAGCTTGTGATCTCGAACAAGTTAAATGCGTCTACGGAACCCCGAGTCCCTCCTAAAACGGGGTACACCAAGGGAGTCCTACCTGGGAACGTTTTGAGAATTAAACAGGCGGCGTTTGTGAACATCGAGAACGTTACTTGGCACAAAAGAAGTTGAGGTGTCACGTAACCACAAGCCGTTTCTCCCGCTCACACCTCCGCGCTGCTCAGCGCCCCCAGTCCCGCGGTCCCCGCCCGCCGCCCGGACACACGCTGGGGTCCCCTCTCCCCCGCCGCAGCCCCGGGCTCCCCCGCCAAGCTATGCAGGGCGCCGCCCGCCGCGCTCCGCAGCCCGCCGCGGTAGTAGTCGTCCTTCTGCGCCGCGCGAACTACCTCCGCGGGACCGGCGGCCGCCAAGGCCATGGCCGCAGCTCGCGGGGGCCGGGGACCCGCCTGGCCACGCCTACGCAGGCGGTACTTGATGACGCCAGCGTGCGGCGCAGACCTTGTACGACCTGACGCGGGGGCGTGGCTGACGGGTACCCGCGCGGGGCGGAGCCGTGCAGGC
>NC_048228.1:1183164-1212663 GCF_002007445.2 Ailuropoda melanoleuca
GGCCTAGGGGCGGGGCCGCGAGGGGACTCGGGGGTGTAGGTGCGGGCTGGGGCCTGATTCCGGGGCGCGGAGGACTTGATGGGGTTTCCGGCTTCGAAAGCTGATGTGGCAGGTTGGTGGTGAGCAGGGCTCGGGATCCACGGTGACGACGACAAGACAGGCGCCGCTCCTCATCCAGCGGGCTGCCCGGCGTCCGGCTACGCAAGTGCCAACCCTTGACCCCTCTCAGCCGCCCTGCTCACAGAGGAGGGGCCAAGGGAGGCCACACAGCAGAAGGCCAGCGCTGGGAGAGCCCAAGTGCCCAGCCACAGGCCACAGCTGGACTTGAGCTGCGTGCGGAGGGGCAGGGGAGAGGGAGGTGGGAGGAAGGGTGGGGACCTGCTGCGCATCCCACCTGCTGCCTGGCCAAGGGAGGGCAGGGGGCGCCCCAGACCGACCTGAGTGGTACCAGGCCTGGCTGGCTGGGGAGGAGAAGCCCCTTGTCCTTTTGGCACTACAGGGCTGAGGAGCCCCGGAGCCTGTACCGACCTTGCCCAGGAGGGCATCGGCCGGGACAGGCTGCAGCGCTTGGCCTCCCCTCTGCTCCCCTCTGCAGGAGCACAGCCCACTGACAAGCAGCCAGGTTACGGCGTGGCTGTGGAGACTGGCTCAGAGCTCACTGGTGGGTCCGCAGCTGTGGGCAGGCCCCTCCTAGAGGGAAGGCACGGCCTGGCTGGTTTCCAGAGTCCCTCTTGCTACTGGAGCCCCCATGCCCTTTTGGAGCCAAGCCCCTGCCCCTGTCCCTGATTCGTGGAGACAGAGGCTGCCTGAAGCTTCAGTGGGCAGCCCAGGGGGGACCCTTCAGTGGGAGAGTGGGCGGGGAGGGGGGGTGGGCATGTGGAAGACTGAGGCCTTCACAAATTTCTGGTCAACTGCGTTTACCAGTCTGAAACACTCAGCTCCTTCCTGGTCCCAAAGACACCCTGGCCTGTGCGTTTGCACAGACAGACTCAGGGTCCACCGGCACCCAGTCGGCTTTGGTGGAGGCTCCCTTCCCTCGCTGGCCGGTCCCACCCGCCTGCTCAGCACTGCACCTTCCCGGCAGCTGTCCTGCCGAAACTCATGCCTGAGCAGGGCAAGGCCAGAAGTGATGTGACCAAGTGTGTATTGTTCAGGGCAAGGCCAGAAGTGGTGTGACCAAGTGTGTGTTGTTCTGAGCAGGTGGGACCTGGGGCCACCCGGGTTCAGACTCCGTTTCCAACCCTTGGTGCAGCGGCAGGTCCTCCCTGAGGATTTCAGGCTAGAGTCAGATTGAAGAATCGCCAGCAGGTGGCGCGGTCGGCCCATCCGCTCTACCAGGTCAGTGGGTAGAATTTTAGGGGATTAGGGAGTGAGTTTCACCCCAAAGCGTGAATCTGCATCAGAATTCAAGAGGTGGCAGAATGAGTCTGATCTCCTCTGGCAGAAGGGTAGAGGGCCGTGTGGACCTGCGCCAGGCTTGAGGTGGCCGGCTGGAGTCCAGCCCTGGCGTGGGGCTGCCGTCCTCGGGCTGGGCCTGCGGTACGGGGTCGCTCCAGTTTAAACTGAGTGTGCCACTTCCTGCATGCAGTGAGGCCGCGCCACTGGCCATGCTGACCAGGAGCACTGCCGGGCTGCTGTCTGACCTCACCAGCTGTGACTTCAGCAGGTCCTCGGTCACCCACAGAGACCTCTCACATACATTCTGCTATAACCCCCAGACCTCTGTTTTCAGCTCTGTGAAATGGGAATGCTGATAGAATTAGCTGGTGTTTATTTAAGGAACCTACCATGGCAGCACATGAGTCGTCTGGATCACAGGCCACCTTGGAGCAGGAGTGTGACTATCCGCACACAGTGTCCCATGTCCCTCCTTGGGATTCCTGCTCCGGTCCCTCACTGAGGCCTGCTGCATGCCTCAGTCCTGGTCCCTGCCTCATCTCCCACCTCCACCCAGCACCACCCAGCAGCCTACTGGGGAAGCCACCGGTCAGCTGCCAGCTTGTCTGTCCCCCTCTGCTCCACCAGGGAGGCCGGCTTCACCGGGCACAGCCTTCCTGCTTGGGTGGCCGCTGTACCGCCAAGCCTGGCACACATCGGTGCTCAGAAAAGCAGTGCTGGGAGGAAAGAAGAAGGAAAAACAGTGTGGGTCAGCTTGTTGCCCCTGTTCTCACTAAGGTGGTCTCAGCCTGTGACTCCCTCCCCCAATCCCCAGGGCTCAGGGTCCTCCTGTAAGATGCCAGGTGGGGTGCACCCCTGTCCTGGGACTGGGAGTGGGGATTCCCAGGCAGAGATGCCAATGCAGGGGGCAGGATGTTGGGAGACACGGAAAGCTGGAGAAGGCTGTGTGCGTGTCCAGACGCCACACGCTTTGGTGCTGGGCCCGGGTCCCCGATGGAGCAGGTGCCCTGGGGGTGCAGAGCAGAGGTGGGCACTGCTGCCTTTTGTGGGGAGTGGCTTCTGGACAAACCCGGAGAACAGGTTCCTCAACGCTGTGGCTGCCTGGAGGGCTTGGCGGCCCAGGAATGCACCTCACTCTACCGGCTGGCATGGGTGTGCAGCGGCCATGGGGTGGGCAGGGGCTGGGGGCAACTGGGCAGGGGAGGGGAGTCCTGGGTGCAGATGGGCAGCACCTCCAGAACGGAGCCAGGGCTGCACACACTGGGACTCCCACCAGCCCCCTGAGCAGAGGCCTCCTCAGCCAAGGGGTGGTCCCATAGCAGTGCCCAGTGTGGGGGGGGGCTCGTTAGGTGGGGTCAGGACAAGGGGCCGGAGTGCAGAGACTGGGCTTGGGGCTTGGGCTTGTCTGGGAGGTGATGTCCGTGATTCCAGGGCACAGGTGGGTGGCTGGGGACCAGCGTGTCCTTGTGCTGGTCAGGGATAGGATTTTCCTGGCAGACCTGTGCGTCTGGCAGGAGCAGAGCCAGCCTGGCACTCTGGGGGCTCGGGGCCATGGTCAGGGTTTCACAGGAGCCACAACAGGAATCCAAACTTGGGGGCTGAGGAAGGGGTTACCATCATGTGGCAGAGCTAAGAGATCAAAGCTCAGAGAGGCTGTTCTTTGGTTAAAGCAGGCGCCGGGTGAACCCCAGGTCTGTCTGGTCCCACACTTGTACCCTAATGGTTTTGCCTGTTGCTGGGCGGGGGTGGGGTCTCCATGTAGGTGTGGCCATCATCCTGGGCTGAGCTGGTTGGTATGACACTAAGGGCCCAAGGAAGAGACAATTCAGGAGGGCTTCCTGGACTAAGAGGCTTTGCACTGGCAGAAAGAGATGGAGGGCTCTATCTGGACAAGGGGGGGGGGTCATCCTCTCGGCCTCTTGTGGTGCTGGAGAGAGAAAGAAAGGGAGGCAGGGGGAAGGCCAGGCCCCTGCAGGGTGGGGTGTCCAGAAAAGTGAAGACCCATGGACCAGGGAGAGCCCGAGAGAGAAGCCTCAGCCACCCCACGGGCTGGGCAGGGTGTTGAGAGCGGCACCAGTCACCCGTGCACTCCTCTCACTCCGGCCAGGGGAGTGGCCTCCATCCCGGGGTGCGGGGAGGTCAGGCCCTGTCCTGGGGCCATGTCCTGGGTGGGGCTGTGGGCAGGTGGCCACTTCCAAGGGACCGAGTGCTGGAGGCTCTTTGGAGACTCTCCTGGGGCGCCACTGTCCTCCTAGCAGCCTCTTCATCGTGGCGAGCGGGGGATGGGGCTGCTGCGTCTGCACAGCGGTGCGACCCTTGACAGGTCCCCACCTCTCCTGGGCCTTGGTTTCCTCTTCTGTGGTGAAAGGCTGTAGAGACACTCACCTCTCCGGGCCCTGGGAGCCACAGGACACGTGCACAGTGCTGGCAGGCACGGACCCTGGGCGGCCGAGTGGGCTCGGGGTCCTGGGAAGTGCGGCCAGCAGGTGGTAAAAGCCTCCGCCGGCAGAGCAGGGGTTTGTCGGTGCCTGTGCCGGGGAGGTCAGTCTGGGGGGCACTGCTGACCTGTCCCTGCTCTGTTTGCAGCGCAGGTGCTGGCCTGCAGTAGGAGCTCCCCCCTGTGGTAGGGGGAGGGACTGTGTGGGCGGGTGACGCCGGTAGGACAGGTGCTCCTCGGGACCCCCCCTGCCCCTGTCTCTTCCAGGTCAGGGCTCTGTCGGCTGCGGTGCTGCGTCTGTTGCTTTCTGAGCATGGGATCTGCAGATCTGTTCCAACCTACTGACGTCAGCAGCTGCCAAGGGCAATAGCCCCTCCCTCTCCTCCGGCCCCGCTCGGGGTGCACTCCGGTGAGCCAGAAAGAGGCGGAGGGGTTATTGTAGCTTCAGGGTTGAAGAACTGAGGCTATTGAAGGCCCATGACCTGCCTGGTCTTAAATGTGAGAGTCTGGAAGTGACAAGGCCTGTGAGGTCTCCTGTGTGCGGGATGGGGGCTCCTGCTAGCGGCCTGAGTGTGCCCTGGGGCTCTCCTGTGCGCGGAGAGGCCAGTGGGCAGGGGCCGAGGTCTCCAGCCAAAGACTCTGGGTATTCCCGCCCCTCTGCACACTCATTGTGGGGGCCCGTTTATTGGCTATAAACCGACAAACAGGTGTGACCTACCAACACGTGTCACCAAAGGCCAGGGCCGAGTGGGGACCCGACGAGGGGCAAGCCCCCGCTGGATTTGGCGGTTCTGGGCTTGTGGCGGGGCTGAGCACGCTTACAGGTCAGCCCCTGGTCCCTGTCTCACCACCCCTGCAGCACTGAACCGTCTTATCTTGGCTCCAGAGCCTTCAGAGGCCCCGGTCCTTGGAGGAGAGGGTTGTAGGTCTGACCTCGGCACTGGAGGCCCCACGGATTTCACGGGCACCTTGAAAGTGGGGTTGCAGGAACACGGGCGCCCTGTTAGGTGAACGCTGCCCCTGCCCAGAGGGTACTTCCAGGTACCGTCTCGTCCAGGACTGTCCCTCCAGTCTCCCTGCTCCACGTGCCTTCACAGGCGTGATCCCCCTTCACAGTCCTTTATGATCGGGGGAAGTGGTCTGCTGCCTGCTTCCTTAAAATGTGAGCCATGTAAGTGTGGCACTTCTGATGGGTTACTGCGCTGTCCCTGGTTCCAGGAGGGGCTTCAGAAGTTTTCCTGAACAAAGAAAGGAACAAATGACCTCTCATTTTGGGGCCGAGGGCAGGAAGGGGTGCCCCCAAACAGCCGCTCCTGGCCTGGAGGCCGGCAGGCCCTTGCAACCTTGCCCCAGCCCCTCCTTCCTCCATGCTCTGTGGCCCCAACAGACGGCCTGCGGTGCCGTCGGGTGAGGGGAGCCTGGCAGGCAGGACTTTAGGAGGTGTCCCCTCACGCAGTCTCTGCTGGAGACAGTGGCCCAGGTGTCCTCTTGTGCCTGTGGGATAGCACAGCTGTGTCCCCAGGCCATCCACAGGGGTGGGGGCAGTGGGCATGTGTGCATCTCCTCCAGCCTTGCTTGGCCCTGGGCACCTGCGTGGGATCACGGGGGCGGGGGGTTAGCTCATCCAGAGGCTCGGGCAGTTGGAAGAGGCATTCGGGGAGGCCAGGCCAGTGGGCTCGCCTTTTGTCCTTAGTCCCCGAGACCTTGGATTCTGGGAGCAGGCTGGAGGTGGAGGACGAGTCTGTGGACTATGGGTGAAGGTGGGCCTGGGTGCAAGCTTCCAGCCCTGTCCCCTGGGTTGTTCTAGAACCCTGTGGGCAGGGCCGGAAGCCTTGGGCAAGCCCCCAGCGCCTCGATAACATGGGCACCAGAGGGGAGCACAGAACACGGGGCGGGGCAAGGGATGGCCAAGGTGGCTCCCAGCCTCTAGTGGGGCATTTCCCCGCCTGGAGCCTGTTTCCCCCCACCCCTGCCCCCGGTGCAAAATGGGGTGAGTAATGTCCCACTGCTCCTTTTTAAATCACAGCTACTCGCATGCCCATGACCTGTCCCAGCCACCCCCTCTCCTGGGCTGAAAGCCCCCTGACCCCTGTTATTCCTGACTCAGCCTTACCTGGGCCTCCATGTGTCATGGTCCCCAGCACCCCTGAACCCCCACGTCCAGTTAGAGGACACCCCCACCCTGGGCCCGACACCCCTCACCATGCTGGCGTCCTTGCTGTCCAAGGCCCCCCCAGTGTCTGCTCCCCATCCCTCAGTGGTGGCTCCAAGGACAGTCCTCTCTCCCTGCCCTCAGCCGTGCACCCAGCTGCGAGGGTAACACTTCTCAAGACGATACGCTTCCTACCCAGCTTCCTCTCCTTTCCACCCCCACCACACCATGCCCAGGCCTCCCAGGCCTGTGGGCCTGCGTGGCCCTCCTCCCTCGTGGGACCCGAGGGACCCCCTCTGTCTCCCTTGCAGTCTGCTCTGGCTGCCTGCTTTCACACGCCTGCCCAGCCGGCCACCCTAGGTCGCGTGGGTCCTGGGTGTGCCATTGGTGGGCCTGCAGTCACGGGGACCCTCACAGTGAAGCTGCCAGCAGAGGGAGAGGAGACTTCTGATCTGTGCTCCTCCCCCCAGCAGCGGTGTGTGGGAGGCCACAGCCTGCCTCCACGGGGGTGTGAGGACAGTGAGGAGGAACAGGGACAGCTGCCCCCCCGCGGTGGAGGCCCCTCAGCCGAGAGATGAGCTCCTTCAGCTGTGCAGGCTAATCCTTGGAGGACCCCAGGGGCTTCAGACCCAGTTCAGTCGCGCTGGGACTTGGGGCTCCGCACCAGCCCTGGGCCGTGGAGCAGAGGGCCCTTCCTGCCGCACAGCCTTTGCACACACTGTCGCTGCTGCCTCAAGTGCCCCTTCTGCAGAGGGTCCTGCTCACGGCCGAAGCCGGGGCATGGCCGGCCCCGGGCCCCTCTGAGCCCCTTCGTACCCTCCTCTGCTCTGGAGCTTTGTGGCCACTTGGCTGGTGGGTACGGTGCTGTCTCAGGGTCTCTGGCCATGGGTCAGGAGCTCAGTGAGTGCCGGGCTAAGGAGGCAGGGGTGCGGGGACATGCCCTGGGCCGCCTCCTCCCTCCTCCTGCCCCAAGCCTTGACTTACCTCTCACTGTCAGCAGACTCCAGCCTCCACCCCAAAGACCAGCATCTTGTTTGGGCTGCAGGGAGCTGTCGGATGGAGGCATTCGAGGCAGGGTCTCTGCTGTCCCTCAAGGGCCCTGGGCTGTAGGATTCCATTTTAACCACCCCCTCCCATGCTATGGGGTGGAGAACCCCCTTACATCCCCCCTGGAGCTGCTTTTCGGGCCTCGAGTGGCACTTTCAAGTGGAGAAGATGGGGTTCAGGAAGGGGCGGGGGCTCCGGTCTGCTGGTGGGTGTGGGGGCTTCCCAGGCCTATCTCCGTTTGTGGGGTGGAAACCCAGTTCTTTGTGCCCTGCCCCCATGGGGTGTCCTCCTGGTAAAAGCACGGGAAGGCGTCCCCAGGCGCGGGGGTCCCAGGGCGTGAAGACTGGGAGGGGCCTGTGCCTGCCTTCCAGGCTGGGCTTCTCTGGACCCCTGGCTCATGGACACCACGTCTGCTGTCTCCCGCAGGGGAGGGGGTACTCAGCACCCACTTTACGGATGAGGAAACCAAGACTCAGAGAGAAGCTTCTGGGCTGTGGTTTCGAACTGCGTTCTGACCGTGAGACCCCCACTTTCTCAGGAGTCCTCAAGCGCAGAGAGCTGCAGGGACCACTCCTCACGACTGATGGATCTCCGTTTGCCCGTCTGGTCCCGCCGAGATGCGCCCTGGAGGGTGTTCGCGGTTCGTCTTTTGTCTTTGGTGTTTCTCAGCATGGATAGTGTTGTTTTGCCGCAATTTTAAAAAATCAGGAAACGGACCTGTTTCCAACCTGAGCAATTTCTTGGGGACCCCGAGGTGTTTTGTGCAGCGGTGACTGAGCCGTGCGCATGGGCTCGCAAGCAGGCTGGGAGGTCTCCAGGAATTCTGAGAGCTGGTTGTGACACACGGCCTTATTAAAATCGAATTAAACTAATTAAATTATGTAAAACATATAAATTATAAAAAAAAGCAAGGTAATGAACAGTCACTTCTCGCCTCCTGATTAGTCACCATGCTGTTATCTGCACCCTTATCTTGACACCAAGTAGCCCCGTGCAGTCTGCCCCGCGGAAGTCCCGGGGGGATGGGGTGTGACTGCGTTTCCTCCCAGCTGGAAATTGGCTGCCACGGGCATTTTTCCATGGAAATTGGCAAACAGCACCCATCAAGGCTTTTACCCCCAGGGAGCTGGTTGGTAAATCTTGACCAGGACGTTCCTGGTTATTAGTATTAGCTGATATTTACTACATTAGACATGAAAACTAATCACTTAAAACACTCTTGTTGATGCAGTCTTACTAAATAAAAACCAACTGATTATGTGTGAATATAAAGAATATTCCTCATTTTTTGTTGGGGTGGCGTTGAGGTGTGGTATTCTGTTAGTTTCAGGTGCACTCCCGTCCTGCGCGTCACGCCGCCCCCAGCACAATGATGTAATTGCATCTTGCTGACTGTATTCCCCGCGCTGTCCTTTCCATCCTGGGACTTATCTTGCGATTCGTGCCTCTCCATCCTCCCACCTGCCTCCACTCAGGAAACCCCCAGCGTGTTCTCTGTATCCAAGAGTCTGTGTCTTAGCTCGTTTGCTCTGTGTTTTAGGTCCCACAGATGTATGAGATCATATGGTGTTTGTCTTTCTCTGATGGACTGATTTCGCTCAGCATAATAGCCTCTAGTTCCGTCCACGTCGTTGCAGATGGCAAACTCACTCTTTTTTGACGGCTGAGTAATATTCCACGGTGCATAGACCACGTCTTTATCTATCGATGGACACCTGAGCTGCTTCCGTGTCTTGGCTTCTATAAATAATGCTGTGGTAAACATCGGGGTGCTTACATCTTGTCAAGTTAGTGTTTTTGTATCTTTGGGTAAATACCCAGCAGTGGAATTACTGGCTCATATGGTAGCTCTATTTATAATTTTTGAGGGACTTCCATACTATTTGCCATTGTGACTGCACCAACTTACATGAATATAAATAACATTTTATGAGAAATAATCTTTTCCCCCCTCAAACCAAATCCAGTGAGGGGGGTGGTGGTGCTGTGCGTTGTTGCAGGTCTCCGTGGCGCGGGGCCAGAGGAGGGGGCCAGGCTCTGGATCTGCTGCTGCACCGTGGCCACCGCACGCACTGTTGGGGGTGGGGGGGATGCACGCGAAGGACCCCCCCCCCAGCGCAGAGCAGCACGCAGTCGTCAAGGCTGCCGCAGCCAAGCCCAGAGGGAGCGGGGGGCAGAGTGGAGCCCAGCAGCTACGTGGGGTTCTGCTCGCTCGGCCCCGGCAGCCTGTGTTCCCTGTAGTGCGTCTCTCCCCGAGCACGGGTCGGGCTGGAGACCACCGGCTGGCCGGTGGGGGGGGGCGTGGAGGTCCCCAACGTTGACACGTTGGGTTCTCTGTCACGAGTGTCGCCATGCTGTCATGAGGAAAAGCCTTCCGACACTTGGGAGCCATCAGACTCGCAGTGGTGGCTCCGTGTTCTCCAAAACGCTCATTTTTACTCCAGCTTGAATGTTGTCATTGGCAGGAGATCCCACCGCTCTGCTTTTTAGGCGGCGGGCTTGCTTTATCCGGTTTTGAGAGAACGGCTGCCAGATGTGACGCACACCCGAGCCACGCAGCGCAAGCTGGAGTTGTTCTTTCCAGCAAACGCCGCTGCGCGCCCCAGCTGGCCACCACCCCCGGAGCGCCTCCTCCTGGAGCACCCCGTGGCCACGGCAGCGGAGGTGGCGGAAGGAGCAACCCAGCACCGCTTGCAGTTGTGCCTGATCCGTGTGGAGTGTGGTCCGCGGTTGTGCTAATGTGGGAACAGGGAAGAAGACGATTATTATGCAAACACAGCAGACCACGGGCCCCATTCTGGCGGTTCCCCGTGGGAGCCCCACTCTGGTCTCTTGTTCCCGCAGTTCTCACGCAGTGTCTCATTCTTCTTGTGCATCCCCCCTCTGGACGGGGCTGCTGCAAACCTCTTCCCCCCGCCCTTGGGTGCCTGGGGGGTGTTCTCTCTCGAGCAGAGCAGCCGCGTCCCCAGCCGTACACATGTGTCCTGCCTGGCCCCCCACCCTGGGGGGTCGTTCCCAGCCAGC
This sequence comes from Ailuropoda melanoleuca, assembly GCF_002007445.2. Classification (NCBI taxonomy): domain Eukaryota; kingdom Metazoa; phylum Chordata; class Mammalia; order Carnivora; family Ursidae; genus Ailuropoda; species Ailuropoda melanoleuca. Next base: position 1,193,223 of record NC_048228.1, read on the forward strand.
AGATGCCAGTGGAGAAGCAGCCCTGCTGCAGGGTGCTGACACCCGGTGGGGGGGCAGAGGGGTGAAGCGGGAGGACAAGACTGGGGGCAGGCTGGGGCTTGCGTTGGGCCCCTCGGCACTCCTGGAGGGAGCCAGCAGCTCTGCAGAACACAGCAAGGGGGCGCCGTGGGCATCGGAGCCAGCAGGGGGAGGAAGCCCGTGGGGGGACGCGCCAGCCCTCCCTATGGGCAAGGGCAGCGAGGGTGGGCGGGGCACCACAGACTGACACGGACTGATGACGACCACGTCGGCCTCTGGGGGCTTGGTTGGGGGGCATTCTATGGGGGCAGGCCTGCCTGTCCGGGTGTGCGCATCACTCCCTTGGCACTCAGGCTCGGGCTGGGCCACCCTCCCGCCTGTCTGGGCCTGGGCTGTATGTCCTGATTAAACAGGCTGGCACTGGGGGGCAGGGGTCAAGGGGGCCTCTCCACGCTGTCCGCACCACCTGGCCCAGCCTGGCACTGAACAGTGTCATCCACGAGTGCTCGCCTGCAGGCGTGGCCAGTTCCCAGGACTCGACGTTGGCATCTGGGTGGGGTGAGCAGAGGCTGAACACCTGAGACAGGAGGTGCCTGTCCTCACCTGGGGCCCTGCAGGGAGAAGCAGGCTCAGCTGCGGACAGCCCCCCCGACCCACAGCCCCCACCCCACAAGGCTGCTGTCTCGGCTGCCCCTAGACTGTAGGGGGCCCAGCGTGGCTGGAAGTGAGGGGCACCACGAGGGACCCTGGCATGGCTCAAGGGGTAGGGGTTTGTGGTGAGGGGCTCAGCTCACACGGCAAGGTGCAGCGGGCTCATGCCAACGGCTGACCTCATGGTCCTTCACGGCCGTGCCTCAGCTTGCGGTGCGGCGCTGTTGCCTAATTAGCTTCTACTGTGCCAGGCCCGCCGAGCCCCACACCCGGCCCGCGGTTATAGACGTGTCCAGGCACGGATCCTGGGCTCCCATTGCAGCAGGAAGCCGCAGTGCCTGCTCGGGAACCCGGCAGTCGCCGGCTGGGACCGTGGCAGGAGCTTGCCCTGGCCTCGTGGGCTGCGCGGCCAAGGGGCTGAAGCGATCCGGCTGCCTCGGGTGAACTTGGGCCGGGAGACCCCACACCTGCCGGTGAGCCTGGAGCCGGGGCGTCAGGAGGGGTGACCGGGAGCAGAGGGTGGGTCTGTGAAGGGCTGTAGTGGGCCCAGCCTGGTTGGGGGCTGGAGGGGACCCATGAGTCCTGGGTGCCCTGGCCTTTGGGCGCCTGGTGCTCTCCCCATGCTCTTCGGAGGCATAGGACCCCAGAGAGCTCCTGGCCGGTGAATTCTAGGTCTGCCGCTGCTCTTGGAGGGGGTAGGCCAGGTGGAGGCCTGGGGGCTGGAGTATGCCAGGATGACGGAGGGACAGACTTCTGGGGGATTGCAGGGAGCCCCAGAGGCCTGGGCTTCAAGAGAGTCGTGCACTAAGGCCGACCCGCGGGGACCTGGGGAGAGGGGGTGCCTCGGGGAGACTGGGCCTGCCCACCTGCAGTCATGCTTCCTACTTGGGCAGAGCATGGCTCTGGGTGTCTGGAGGGCCCAGTTCTCCTGACGTCTGCCCAGGGCTAGGCCCGGGAGCTCTGTCCTGGGCCCAGTGGCCTTCCACCTCGGCCTGGGCAGCCTCTCTCTGGCCCCCAGGGAGGAGGAAGTCCCTGGAAGGAACCATCTGGGGGTATGAGGAGGAGCTGGATGGATGGAGTAGGGGTTCCGAGCAGGAGAGGAGCCTGAGCAGAGGCTGGTGGGGCTGAGACTCGGGGGAGCTCGAGGAAGTGGGCAGAGCCTGGGACCCTGTCAGGGTTTTGGAGAACAAAGTGGCTCAATCCCCGGCACAGATTGTCAGGTGGCCGACGGGGCCCGAGCCCAGGGCTGGGGGTGACGGTGCCGTGGGAGCCGGGGCTGTGGCAAGGGTGGGGGACAGCGTCCTCGGGCTGCTCCTGTGCCCCAGGGCCCCCACCGTGGCCCGCAGCAGGCAAGCACCTCCTTCCCAGCCGAAGGTGCTGGCGGATTTCTGCGAAATGATGCCTGTTTTGCCTTTGAACTTCACGGAGCTGTGGAAAAGTCCCAGCACCGACCAATGGTCACACTTTGGTGCTGGAGCCGTTGCTATGGTGACCGGCCCTCACCTGGGTGGGCTGTTGATCTCTGGGGTGGTGAGCCGGGCTGCCCTACAGCAGCGCCCCCGCCATCCCACCCCATGTTGGCCGGGACGGCCGGCCAGGTCTCACCCGCCCGCTGCCCTGCCCTCTCTCTAGGTGTGCGATGACACATAGGCCCAGCCTCTACTCCAGAGGGGGACGCCAGGGGCCCCGGGGACAGAGGGACCTTGGAGCACCTTCGTCCTGCCTCCAGCGGGTGGCCGGCCCCAGCTGGTGACGCAGACCAGCCCCGCCTTTCGCCTGCTGCCCCCACCGCAGAGAGCACTCGGCCTCTCCGTGATGGCTCCCCCTCCAGAGGACCCAGGGCCCCATCCGGACAGTGGACTGTCTTTCCTGAACATCAATATTCTGCCTGTGGGTGAGTGAGGCCTCTGGTCAGACACGGATGTGGCTCTGAGTCCAGCTGTCGCACTGGGAGAAAGAGCTTCCCCGGAACAGGTGGGCTGCTGTGGGCAGAGGGCCCAGCATGCGATGCCAAGAGCACTGGTGTGCCCCTGTTCCCAGAGCACAAGGATGACATGTCTTTGCTGGTCTTTTTCCAAGATGGGCTCAGGTGGCCCCACCCGAGTTCCCTGGCTTCCCCCTAGCTGAACAGGAACTGTGGCAGCTCAAGTGTGTCCAAGGGGCCTCTCTGTGGCTTCTGGCCAAGGCAATGCAGGCTTCCTTCAGGGCTGGGCCTGGGGTGGGAGACAGGGACTGGAGCAAGGTCACTTGGCCAGTCCCTGCAGCCCTGGGTGTGGCCTCCCCTCAAGGGCCAGAGCAAGGGGTGGCATAGAGAACAGACTTTCCTTTTAGGAAGACAGCTTCGGGGCTGCCGGCTCTCCCGCCAGCTCTGTCCATCGCAGTCAGACCCCTGGGATCCTGCGCCAGCTCGGGGGTTCTCAGCACAGCTGGGCTCTGCGTCCAGGGGGGCTCTTGGCGTCGCTGGGCCTGTCCTCTCTGAGCTTTCCTGTGACATCTGTGGTCTCGGGAATAGGCTAATGCCTGGTTTGGAGCCTGCTATCTCCTCTCCCAGCTTCAGAAGTATGGGACTGTCACATGCGCACTGTGAAACGCTCGCATCTTAGGTGTGTGGCTAGATAAGGTCCTGCCACGGGAAGCGACCACGGAACAACTGCCTTATATTTGTTCTCGGCACTTCGGCTCCCAACACTGGGAATCACGCAGGTGTATAGGTGTGCAGGTGAGCCTGGCCAGGTGTGAGAGCCCTGCCCGAGGGCAGGGTGGGTGTCCGCCCTCCCCAGCAGCACAGGCTCGCCCATAGACACGGGCTCCAGTGTCTCCTGCTGTGTAATTTGCTGCGGGCCCCGCCAGAGACGATCTGCCCACGTGGAAGAATTACACATCACTTGGGTGTGAGCCTGCAGGCTGGGCCCAGGCTCTCAAAGAAGCGAGGGGCTATCCCCTGGGGTCCCAGGGCAGTTGGCTGCCACGTCCTGAGCATCCGGCATGGTGGGCAGAGTCCCAGTCCGGGCTCAGGCCCTTCTGGCCAGGGCGGAGCTGCTACCTCAGGACTGGGGTCCTGCCAGCCCCTGGCTCGGGATTTGGGGTTCGGGAGTGCGAGCTTGGAGCGCCAGAGCCCCGAGTGCCGCTGGCTCTCCTGCTCTTGGCTCTGAGCACCAGCGGGTCAGCCTCCCCCGCCGGTGCAGCCCGTGACTCCTTCTGGCTCTTCGTGGGCAGATGTGGCCGCTGGTGGGACCCTGACTCAGCAGTCCCGGGAGGTGGGGGAGCAGAGCCAAGCGGGAGGCCGTCAGGGTGAGGCCCAGCCGGCAGGGCTCTGCGGGCCTGAGGCAGGCCTGCATCTCAGGGAGGCGGTGCATACACGTGGGTACACGTGGGTGTATTCGCACATGCTCTCCCAAGGCTCTCTGCTGCTCGCTCAGGGGTTGCCCCTCAGGGTAGCGGTGGTGGAAGTGCGCATGGGCAAGCGTGCGTGGCATGAGTTGGCACGCAGCCCATGAGGGTCTGTGCACGTGTGTGTGTGGAGTGGGCTGCGTGTGTGCTCTGTGCGCCTCTGTGCCCCGAGGGGCTGGACCTGTCTTGTTCTCCCACATTCCCCAGACATGCCCCAGCAGGTCTCCTCCACTGAGGGGGCACGTCTGCTCGGAGGCCCACAGCCCCCTGCCCAGGCTCCGGGGCTGCTGCTCGGCTCAGTGTGGGATGGACACCCAGAGGGGGTGGCTGGAGCAGAGGCCGCAGAGCCCAGGCAGGGGGGAAGCAGTGGGAGCCGGGGGCCGCGGGGAGGAACGGGCTCCACCCTCGGACTGCTGTCCCCTCCTGTGCTCCCTGTCCCTTGCCTGTCCCCACCTCACGCTTTCTGTCCCCCACTGGTGCTCCCTGTGCTCTGTGTCCCCCTCCACGCCTGGCTTGCGGGTGCCGATGCAGATGAGACAGGCCCTGTGCTTGGTTCTGGGCCAAGGGCGGGGGTAGGGGTGCTTAGTCCAGCCCTGGAGGTCCTTCTGGAAGGCTCCCTGGGGCAGCGCCACTGAGCAAAGGGAGGTTTTCCAGCAAGAAGGCAGGAGAGGCCCTGGGGCCCTGGAGACAGTCTCCAAGTCTGTGGGGCGGGCCATCGTGTCCTGGAGGCTATTCGGGGACAGTCAGTGGTTACGGGTTCTGCCTCCCTGGCAGCTGGGAGTGGGCTTGGGACTGACGGAAGTCTGGGTCCCATGACCACAGCCCCTGCCTGGCTGATGCCAGCTCTGTCCCAGAGTGAGGGTCAGAGTGGTGCCCAGAAGGTGTGTGACTGGGGTCTGCTCTGGGGCCCTGGCCTCTTGGGCTTTGGGACCTGGGTCAGTGGCCTGTGGAGGCAGCACCATAACCCGGCTCGGTGCCACCCCCAGCCACCATGTCCGCGTTGGGGTGCAAGCTCCAGGTGAGGAAGTGAGTGTGGCCTCAGCCCCTCAGCCCACTCGTGGCGGGAGGAGAGCACCTTGCTTCCTGCTGGAACTGGGTGCGTGGACCAGGGCTGGGACAATGTCCAGAAAGCGGCCGCCCCCACGGCAGATTGCTTACCCTAGTCCTCTGTCCGTGGTCACATGTTGCAGTTGGAGTGGCTGGGTCCTGTTCTGAAGGTGAAGGGTTGGGGAGACGGCTGTGAGCTGATCTCTGGTGTTCTGAAGATGAGGGTGATGAGGGCTGAGGGTGCCAGGCACAGTCTCTGGGAGGCCTGCGGCGACAGGGCCCTTCCGGGGGGCAGTGCAGACCTGAGCTCCCTAGTCTGGGTTCCTGCCTGGTTCCGACAGCACACGCACCAGGCTGTGCAGGCGGCCGCCNGGAGCGCCTCCTCCTGGAGCACCCCGTGGCCACGGCAGCGGAGGTGGCGGAAGGAGCAACCCAGCACCGCTTGCAGTTGTGCCTGATCCGTGTGGAGTGTGGTCCGCGGTTGTGCTAATGTGGGAACAGGGAAGAAGACGATTATTATGCAAACACAGCAGACCACGGGCCCCATTCTGGCGGTTCCCCGTGGGAGCCCCACTCTGGTCTCTTGTTCCCGCAGTTCTCACGCAGTGTCTCATTCTTCTTGTGCATCCCCCCTCTGGACGGGGCTGCTGCAAACCTCTTCCCCCCGCCCTTGGGTGCCTGGGGGGTGTTCTCTCTCGAGCAGAGCAGCCGCGTCCCCAGCCGTACACATGTGTCCTGCCTGGCCCCCCACCCTGGGGGGTCGTTCCCAGCCAGCAGATGCCAGTGGAGAAGCAGCCCTGCTGCAGGGTGCTGACACCCGGTGGGGGGGCAGAGGGGTGAAGCGGGAGGACAAGACTGGGGGCAGGCTGGGGCTTGCGTTGGGCCCCTCGGCACTCCTGGAGGGAGCCAGCAGCTCTGCAGAACACAGCAAGGGGGCGCCGTGGGCATCGGAGCCAGCAGGGGGAGGAAGCCCGTGGGGGGACGCGCCAGCCCTCCCTATGGGCAAGGGCAGCGAGGGTGGGCGGGGCACCACAGACTGACACGGACTGATGACGACCACGTCGGCCTCTGGGGGCTTGGTTGGGGGGCATTCTATGGGGGCAGGCCTGCCTGTCCGGGTGTGCGCATCACTCCCTTGGCACTCAGGCTCGGGCTGGGCCACCCTCCCGCCTGTCTGGGCCTGGGCTGTATGTCCTGATTAAACAGGCTGGCACTGGGGGGCAGGGGTCAAGGGGGCCTCTCCACGCTGTCCGCACCACCTGGCCCAGCCTGGCACTGAACAGTGTCATCCACGAGTGCTCGCCTGCAGGCGTGGCCAGTTCCCAGGACTCGACGTTGGCATCTGGGTGGGGCCTGAGCAGAGGCTGAACACCTGAGACAGGAGGTGCCTGTCCTCACCTGGGGCCCTGCAGGGAGAAGCAGGCTCAGCTGCGGACAGCCCCCCCGACCCACAGCCCCCACCCCACAAGGCTGCTGTCTCGGCTGCCCCTAGACTGTAGGGGGCCCAGCGTGGCTGGAAGTGAGGGGCACCACGAGGGACCCTGGCATGGCTCAAGGGGTAGGGGTTTGTGGTGAGGGGCTCAGCTCACACGGCAAGGTGCAGCGGGCTCATGCCAACGGCTGACCTCATGGTCCTTCACGGCCGTGCCTCAGCTTGCGGTGCGGCGCTGTTGCCTAATTAGCTTCTACTGTGCCAGGCCCGCCGAGCCCCACACCCGGCCCGCGGTTATAGACGTGTCCAGGCACGGATCCTGGGCTCCCATTGCAGCAGGAAGCCGCAGTGCCTGCTCGGGAACCCGGCAGTCGCCGGCTGGGACCGTGGCAGGAGCTTGCCCTGGCCTCGTGGGCTGCGCGGCCAAGGGGCTGAAGCGATCCGGCTGCCTCGGGTGAACTTGGGCCGGGAGACCCCACACCTGCCGGTGAGCCTGGAGCCGGGGCGTCAGGAGGGGTGACCGGGAGCAGAGGGTGGGTCTGTGAAGGGCTGTAGTGGGCCCAGCCTGGTTGGGGGCTGGAGGGGACCCATGAGTCCTGGGTGCCCTGGCCTTTGGGCGCCTGGTGCTCTCCCCATGCTCTTCGGAGGCATAGGACCCCAGAGAGCTCCTGGCCGGTGAATTCTAGGTCTGCCGCTGCTCTTGGAGGGGGTAGGCCAGGTGGAGGCCTGGGGGCTGGAGTATGCCAGGATGACGGAGGGACAGACTTCTGGGGGATTGCAGGGAGCCCCAGAGGCCTGGGCTTCAAGAGAGTCGTGCACTAAGGCCGACCCGCGGGGACCTGGGGAGAGGGGGTGCCTCGGGGAGACTGGGCCTGCCCACCTGCAGTCATGCTTCCTACTTGGGCAGAGCATGGCTCTGGGTGTCTGGAGGGCCCAGTTCTCCTGACGTCTGCCCAGGGCTAGGCCCGGGAGCTCTGTCCTGGGCCCAGTGGCCTTCCACCTCGGCCTGGGCAGCCTCTCTCTGGCCCCCAGGGAGGAGGAAGTCCCTGGAAGGAACCATCTGGGGGTATGAGGAGGAGCTGGATGGATGGAGTAGGGGTTCCGAGCAGGAGAGGAGCCTGAGCAGAGGCTGGTGGGGCTGAGACTCGGGGGAGCTCGAGGAAGTGGGCAGAGCCTGGGACCCTGTCAGGGTTTTGGAGAACAAAGTGGCTCAATCCCCGGCACAGATTGTCAGGTGGCCGACGGGGCCCGAGCCCAGGGCTGGGGGTGACGGTGCCGTGGGAGCCGGGGCTGTGGCAAGGGTGGGGGACAGCGTCCTCGGGCTGCTCCTGTGCCCCAGGGCCCCCACCGTGGCCCGCAGCAGGCAAGCACCTCCTTCCCAGCCGAAGGTGCTGGCGGATTTCTGCGAAATGATGCCTGTTTTGCCTTTGAACTTCACGGAGCTGTGGAAAAGTCCCAGCACCGACCAATGGTCACACTTTGGTGCTGGAGCCGTTGCTATGGTGACCGGCCCTCACCTGGGTGGGCTGTTGATCTCTGGGGTGGTGAGCCGGGCTGCCCTACAGCAGCGCCCCCGCCATCCCACCCCATGTTGGCCGGGACGGCCGGCCAGGTCTCACCCGCCCGCTGCCCTGCCCTCTCTCTAGGTGTGCGATGACACATAGGCCCAGCCTCTACTCCAGAGGGGGACGCCAGGGGCCCCGGGGACAGAGGGACCTTGGAGCACCTTCGTCCTGCCTCCAGCGGGTGGCCGGCCCCAGCTGGTGACGCAGACCAGCCCCGCCTTTCGCCTGCTGCCCCCACCGCAGAGAGCACTCGGCCTCTCTGTGATGGCTCCCCCTCCAGAGGACCCAGGGCCCCATCCGGACAGTGGACTGTCTTTCCTGAACATCAATATTCTGCCTGTGGGTGAGTGAGGCCTCTGGTCAGACACGGATGTGGCTCTGAGTCCAGCTGTCGCACTGGGAGAAAGAGCTTCCCCGGAACAGGTGGGCTGCTGTGGGCAGAGGGCCCAGCATGCGATGCCAAGAGCACTGGTGTGCCCCTGTTCCCAGAGCACAAGGATGACATGTCTTTGCTGGTCTTTTTCCAAGATGGGCTCAGGTGGCCCCACCCGAGTTCCCTGGCTTCCCCCTAGCTGAACAGGAACTGTGGCAGCTCAAGTGTGTCCAAGGGGCCTCTCTGTGGCTTCTGGCCAAGGCAATGCAGGCTTCCTTCAGGGCTGGGCCTGGGGTGGGAGACAGGGACTGGAGCAAGGTCACTTGGCCAGTCCCTGCAGCCCTGGGTGTGGCCTCCCCTCAAGGGCCAGAGCAAGGGGTGGCATAGAGAACAGACTTTCCTTTTAGGAAGACAGCTTCGGGGCTGCCGGCTCTCCCGCCAGCTCTGTCCATCGCAGTCAGACCCCTGGGATCCTGCGCCAGCTCGGGGGTTCTCAGCACAGCTGGGCTCTGCGTCCAGGGGGGCTCTTGGCGTCGCTGGGCCTGTCCTCTCTGAGCTTTCCTGTGACATCTGTGGTCTCGGGAATAGGCTAATGCCTGGTTTGGAGCCTGCTATCTCCTCTCCCAGCTTCAGAAGTATGGGACTGTCACATGCGCACTGTGAAACGCTCGCATCTTAGGTGTGTGGCTAGATAAGGTCCTGCCACGGGAAGCGACCACGGAACAACTGCCTTATATTTGTTCTCGGCACTTCGGCTCCCAACACTGGGAATCACGCAGGTGTATAGGTGTGCAGGTGAGCCTGGCCAGGTGTGAGAGCCCTGCCCGAGGGCAGGGTGGGTGTCCGCCCTCCCCAGCAGCACAGGCTCGCCCATAGACACGGGCTCCAGTGTCTCCTGCTGTGTAATTTGCTGCGGGCCCCGCCCAGAGACGATCTGCCCACGTGGAAGAATTACACATCACTTGGGTGTGAGCCTGCAGGCTGGGCCCAGGCTCTCAAAGAAGCGAGGGGCTATCCCCTGGGGTCCCAGGGCAGTTGGCTGCCACGTCCTGAGCATCCGGCATGGTGGGCAGAGTCCCAGTCCGGGCTCAGGCCCTTCTGGCCAGGGCGGAGCTGCTACCTCAGGACTGGGGTCCTGCCAGCCCCTGGCTCGGGATTTGGGGTTCGGGAGTGCGAGCTTGGAGCGCCAGAGCCCCGAGTGCCGCTGGCTCTCCTGCTCTTGGCTCTGAGCACCAGCGGGTCAGCCTCCCCCGCCGGTGCAGCCCGTGACTCCTTCTGGCTCTTCGTGGGCAGATGTGGCCGCTGGTGGGACCCTGACTCAGCAGTCCCGGGAGGTGGGGGAGCAGAGCCAAGCGGGAGGCCGTCAGGGTGAGGCCCAGCCGGCAGGGCTCTGCGGGCCTGAGGCAGGCCTGCATCTCAGGGAGGCGGTGCATACACGTGGGTACACGTGGGTGTATTCGCACATGCTCTCCCAAGGCTCTCTGCTGCTCGCTCAGGGGTTGCCCCTCAGGGTAGCGGTGGTGGAAGTGCGCATGGGCAAGCGTGCGTGGCATGAGTTGGCACGCAGCCCATGAGGGTCTGTGCACGTGTGTGTGTGGAGTGGGCTGCGTGTGTGCTCTGTGCGCCTCTGTGCCCTGAGGGGCTGGACCTGTCTTGTTCTCCCACATTCCCCAGACATGCCCCAGCAGGTCTCCTCCGCTGAGGGGGCACGTCTGCTCGGAGGCCCACAGCCCCCTGCCCAGGCTCCGGGGCTGCTGCTCGGCTCAGTGTGGGATGGACACCCAGAGGGGGTGGCTGGAGCAGAGGCCGCAGAGCCCAGGCAGGGGGGAAGCAGTGGGAGCCGGGGGCCGCGGGGAGGAACGGGCTCCACCCTCGGACTGCTGTCCCCTCCTGTGCTCCCTGTCCCTTGCCTGTCCCCACCTCACGCTTTCTGTCCCCCACTGGTGCTCCCTGTGCTCTGTGTCCCCCTCCACGCCTGGCTTGCGGGTGCCGATGCAGATGAGACAGGCCCTGTGCTTGGTTCTGGGCCAAGGGCGGGGGTAGGGGTGCTTAGTCCAGCCCTGGAGGTCCTTCTGGAAGGCTCCCTGGGGCAGCGCCACTGAGCAAAGGGAGGTTTTCCAGCAAGAAGGCAGGAGAGGCCCTGGGGCCCTGGAGACAGTCTCCAAGTCTGTGGGGCGGGCCATCGTGTCCTGGAGGCTATTCGGGGACAGTCAGTGGTTACGGGTTCTGCCTCCCTGGCAGCTGGGAGTGGGCTTGGGACTGACGGAAGTCTGGGTCCCATGACCACAGCCCCTGCCTGGCTGATGCCAGCTCTGTCCCAGAGTGAGGGTCAGAGTGGTGCCCAGAAGGTGTGTGACTGGGGTCTGCTCTGGGGCCCTGGCCTCTTGGGCTTTGGGACCTGGGTCAGTGGCCTGTGGAGGCAGCACCATAACCCGGCTCGGTGCCACCCCCAGCCACCATGTCCGCGTTGGGGTGCAAGCTCCAGGTGAGGAAGTGAGTGTGGCCTCAGCCCCTCAGCCCACTCGTGGCGGGAGGAGAGCACCTTGCTTCCTGCTGGAACTGGGTGCGTGGACCAGGGCTGGGACAGTGTCCAGAAAGCGGCCGCCCCCACGGCAGATTGCTTACCCTAGTCCTCTGTCCGTGGTCACATGTTGCAGTTGGAGTGGCTGGGTCCTGTTCTGAAGGTGAAGGGTTGGGGAGACGGCTGTGAGCTGATCTCTGGTGTTCTGAAGATGAGGGTGATGAGGGCTGAGGGTGCCAGGCACAGTCTCTGGGAGGCCTGCGGCGACAGGGCCCTTCCGGGGGGCAGTGCAGACCTGAGCTCCCTAGTCTGGGTTCCTGCCTGGTTCCGACAGCACACGCACCAGGCTGTGCAGGCGGCCGCCTCTCGATGCCTCTGGGGTCATGATGCCAGGCAGGCAGGGCTAGAGCCAGGCCTGTGGGATTGGGCTGGACACACACAAAGGGCAAGCCCGGCAAGGCCGCGGGGGCTGGGGGTGGGGGTGCTGCGCTCCGCTGGCCACCTGGTCACAGACCCGCACTCCCTCCGGGGCTTTGGAGGCTGGAGTCTGTCCTCCGGGAGGTGAGGGGCCTGGAGCACCAGGTTCATCCATGGCCCCCAGGTGGCGTGTGTGCAAAGGAGACTGGCCAAGGGCTGCTCTGAAGGAGTTGGACCGGGGGGGGGGCACCCCAGGGAACACCTGCCGTCATGGGAGCCACCCTGGATGCTTCCCTGGGGTGCTGAGCCACCTGGCTGCTCCTGAGGCTGCGACTCCTACAGCCAGGTGGGGAGGGGCCGCTGCGCAGGTCTTTTGTCTTTGGAGGGGGGTCCAAGCGGTGGCTTCCTTTCTCTCCGCAGTGCACAGAGGGGGTGTGGCGGGAGAACCAGGAAGATCTGCCCCAGGGGCTCGGTGCCGGGGCCCGTAGCAGGCTGCGCTGGCCCCTGTCTCCAAGAATGGGCCATCTGGGGTGGCCGGAGCTTTGTGGGCAGAACAGAGGGCGAGCAGCCCCAGGGCTCACAGGCGGGGAGGCTGGTTTGAGCTGCCCCACTCCACGGCCCCACCCGGCATGCTGAACCATCGAGCTGGGGAGTGTCCTCCTTTCCCTGTGCCCCGTCCAGTCTGAGGCCCGGGCCTGGGCCAGCCTTGTGCTGAGGTGTCGATGGAGCACATCAATGCTCAGAGACATTCAGTCACTCACTCAAGCTCACGCAGCAAGGTTTCCAGAGGGGGTCCAGCCTGGGGGGGGGTCACAAAGAGGGTCACCCCTGTGGGGTGAACACAGTCATAGTGTTGGACCCCACTGGCCAAGGGACCAGAGATGGCCGGGTGTCTCGGGCTGAGAGCAGCAGTCCTCCCTGGTCCTCTCTGGGCCTCCCCAGGGCTTGGCTGGGGCTACTGAGGTGCAGCTGGGCTCAGAGCTGACCAGACCTGCTGCCTTCCAGTCCCCGCGGGCGCCCAGGACGGGGAGGCTGGAGTGCGCGTGCAGGCCTGTGTCCCTACTGAGCCGGGCTGGAGAAGCAGCGGTGGTTGCAGCCTCTGAGCCGTGAGGCTGGGGGAGGGGAAGCAAGTGCTGTCCACAAGGCAGGAGCAGGCTGTGCGGACCTTCAAAGTGTGTTCAGATCCACTGCCTCCCCCTGGGACCCCCCACCAGCTCTATGTTGGTATCTTGCTCGTATTTATTTCCTGACTATGAAAGCAAGAAGCAGAACTTGCTCAGAGCCGGTGCTTTGGAAAATACGGGAAAACGTGGAGAAGAGACGGGATCTGCCGTCAGCATCATAGGCACCTGCTGGGAGGCTCTGCGCATGCGGGTCTCTGTGCTCCCGGGCACCGCGCCCCACCCGGAGGAGTCCTACCTGGGGCTGGGATGCGGCCTACGTTCCCTTCAAACCCGTGACTTTTCTTCTGGAGCCTGATTTTTAACGGCCGCCCTACAGTCTGGTGCCGAGTGTCTAGGAAACCTGGAAGCACTCACTGTCGCAGATAATGTAACCGGGTCCGTGCCCCTGGCTGTTTCCTCGGGGGTGCGTGTCTTCCATCCAGGGGCACCTGACGGGTGCGCAGAACCCTTTGAAGCTCCGGGTTCCGCCGGTTCAGCCTCGTGCTGAGCGTCCAGCCCGGCAGGGGCCAGAGCAGAGGCTGTGGCCTCCCTGCTGCCTTCCCAGAATCTGCCCTGCCTGCAGCCGACCTTACCCCGGGGCTGGGGCATGCACGCACCTTCGCGGAGCTCCGCGAGTGGGGAGAGTGGCCACGGCTCCTGGACCGTGCCTTCTCTGTGCTCCTTCCCTCCCCAGGCAGAGCCATGCTCCCCTGGCCAGTCTTGAATCCAGGGAGCGGCCTGGGTCTGGGAGTACCAGGAGTACATCATGCCCTGCGCCTGAGTCCGAGACAGGGAGCGGGCAGTGCAAGCACCCAGAGCACATTTGCATCGGTCTGGGGTCCACTCACTCGCGTAGACACCGTTCTATCCAGTGGCCAGTTCAAATCTCCAGTTTGGGGAGAGTGTGGGCAGGGTCTCTCCTCCCCAGCAAGGAGCGACGGGCCAGGCTCCTGGGTTTCCTGGAACGGGGTCCCGGAACCTTGCCGGGTGAGGCCACTCTCCCCTGACACTTCCTGTCCTCGTGAGGCCACCCAGACTGGCTGAATGCGGCCGTGAGCTGTTATGTGTGCAGGGTCCACCCGGTGCCCGGACGCACAGGGAGACCTGAGCCTCCAGGCTGGGGTTCCCCGAAGCTGTGTTCCCCGCGGCCCGAAGCTGGCGGCACGGGGAGATCCCTTCTGATGAGTGTGGGGCTAGCGGCTCCCAGCTATCCATGGACGGGAGCCTGACATGCACAGAGCTGTGCTGGGTGCTGGGACACAGACCCGGCTTTGCTGGCAGATGGGAGCCAGATGGACTGAGACCCTCTGGCCCTGTCTGCAGGGAAGTGAGTGGCTCAGGGCGAGGCCAGGAAGGGGGGCTCCGCATCAGGGAGGAGGGAAGGGGTCACTCGTCAGAAGCAGGGGATGGAGCTGGCGGTGGTCCACAGGTTGTCTGGAGGCCGGTGGACGGGCCAGGCTCGGGGGGTGCTGTGGAGGGCGGCTTGGGTGGTGCTTCCTGTGGGGGAGGAAACCTGGTTTTGTGGCATTTCCTCCGTGAGGCCAGGGGAGCCACAGCTGGACGCTCCGGGCCTGGGACTCCTCTGGGCTGGGGGCTGGCTCTGCGACGACCCTGGTGGGCCAGAGGGAGCTGAACAGGAGATGGTTTGGGTTTCCCTGAGACCAGAGGGTGGGTACGTGCTTGTAAGGTGGGGATGCTCTCTGCAGGGACTAGGGAAGGGCCCCCTGACAAGGCTCCGTGCTTTGGATCGAAGGATCTCCCCGCGTGGGGAGCCTGGGGAGGGACAGTGTTGGGAGCAAGTCCTCACCTTGGGGCATGAGGGCAAGGTGGCTCTGCCCCGCTGATTCCAAGAGGGAGGCTGCGCTTCGGGCCTGGCCCAACCCTGGGGGCTCTGCTCCACCCAGCACAGGGTGGAATTTACTGCCTGCTGGGCTCAGAGCGGAAAGGGTGAGGGCCCCTCCTCCCTCCATTGCCCTGGTGCCAGAGGAGCAGCCCAGCCCTGTCCCTGTCGCCAGCTGCCAGCTGTAGAAGTGGGGGGGGGCAGGACCCGCCCTGGAGCCCAGAGCCCTGAGGGCGGGGCAGCCCAGTGGTCTGGCAGACAGCCAGCTGCGTTGGCCTAGACGTCTGTGCGCGGAGCAGGCGGGGAGGGAACAGCGAGCCCAGACCTGGCCCGTGGGATGAAAGGGTCTTCCGGGTCTTTCTTTCCATCTTTCTTTCCAGTGGGGAAAGAGCAGATAAGCATCTGCAGGCGGCACCCCACCCAGCTGGGCGGGGTGCTCCTCTCTGAGCCTGGCCAGCAGCCCCACCCACCATGCACCCTGTCTGGCTCCCACTCCTTCCTGAACTCACCTGGGACCTCCTGAGGCCTGCTCAGCCTGGATCTCTCAAGCCTAAAGCATTGACAACTCTACCCCAGACCTCCCCCTCCCAGCTTTCCTGTGGGAGAAGAGTACCCCCCTGGTCCTGGAGCCCAGACCCTGCTCCCCACTTTCTCAGTTCCTCTCACTTTCCTCCACCTCTACAGCCATGCCTTGTCAGAACTTCCTCTGTGCCTGGTGTCCAGGCAACCAGACTGCCTGCTTTCTGCACGCCCCCCCACCTCCCTCTCCCTTCCCTCCTTTCCTCCCACCTCCACCCACCCCCAACCACATATCCCAGCAATCTTCTAGACCTGACCTGTGAACACCTCCTTGCTTTTATCTCTAAGACCCTTAGTGATCTGGCCCTGGCCCTTGCCTCCCTCACCTGCCTCTCCCCCAGCCCCTCTCCGTCTGCTTACCCCACCCCCACTGGGTAAAGCTCAGCACCCCCATCTGAGGCCCCTTCCTGCTGTGCCCCTCCAAGAGCCCACCTAATGTCACCTGTTACGGTTTTTGTAAACTACACGGGGAATAGTTTGGATGCGTGTTTTATGCCGGTTGGTAGGCAGAGGCCTCCTCCAGGGCTGGGATCACACTGAATTCCTAGCCACCCAGCTAGGAATTCCCCTCCCCCACCTTCTCCCTCCCAGTCGCCAGCATCCTTCCCTTCTCCCCAGAGCTCCCCCCAGCCCCCCAGGCCACATGGCAAAGGCAAAAGCAAAGCCAGGATGATGGCTATGGGGTTAAGGTGCCCACGGGGAGGCCTGGGAGGGGCTGTCTGCCTCCACCTGGGAACGATGTACCTGCAACTCCCCCTGGCTTGGGTGGGAAAGGCCCCCAGCCGGCTGCCCTCTGGGCCCTGAGCCCTGGCACCTCCCGCATCCCCTCCCCGCCTGCTGGCTTCCATGTCCACATGGAGACATGCTGCTGACTGCAAGGCCCCTTTTCTCCTCAACGGGCCTGGGGTCATTTGGGCTGGGACATGCCCCCAGGCCGCTGTGTGCTTCCAGCCCACCAGCCTCCCACCCTCCCCAGGCCATGGGTAACTTGCAGTGGTTTGCCCTGGGGTGGCCAGGGCATCATGGAGCATTTCCAGTCCCCAACCTCCAGACCTGGGCTGCCCTGCCCGGGGGTTGGGCTGGCCTGGAGGAGCTGAGACTCTGGCCATCTGGATAGCTGTATTAGAGGTGGCCTTGACCAACCCTGACCCAGCTTGCGGATCCTCCCCAGACCTACCAGAGTTAGATGGAAACACCCACCACATCCAATGACAGAGACCCTTTGGGGGCAGGATACCTGGTCTCCAGGAGCCTGAGGCAGGTGTCTTCTCTCTGTGCCTCAGTTTCCCCCGGTATCAGAGGCCAGGTGGTATTGGGAGTCAGTGATCCCTGAGGGCTGGCAGTGCCTTCGAGAATTTTGGCTCATCAGAGATGGCCCTCCCCGGGTGTCCTCACCCCTCCTCTGATGGGCACCACCTAGGCACAGCGAAATGCTGGCGCTGGCCAAGCCTGGCCCAGCTCTGTCCCCAGGCTCCAGACTCTGTGTGTGGGAAGCAGGAGCGGGCAGAGCTGAGAGCTGATCCCTGTACACTGTCTTGAGTTCTGATTGAGAACGGGACGTCTTAAGACCAGATGCTGGTGAAAAATGAAACACACACTTTCTAAATTTAGCCAGTTGAGAATTGCACATTTACCCAATTAGGCATATTGATTCGGTGTGTGTGCTCTTGCTCCCCCACCTCACTTGCCGTGCCACCGGCTGCCTCCACGTGTGCGACTCTGGGCCTGTGTGTCCTCGCTGGGCTCTCACCGGCCACCTGTTGTTACTCCTCCTGGAGGCAGCACCGCCCGTAGGGAAAGTCTCAGCGTACAGCGGCAGCGGGTCAGTCGGGCTGGACTCCTCTCCGCCCAGGCCGAGCGGACACACGCCTGAGGCTGCCCTGAAGCTGGACCCAGCCCTGGTGTGTGGGAGAGCAGTGGGCACGTGGTGCCCTGCCTGCAGGGACCTCAAGATCTTCCTAGGTAGAGAGACTCAAAATAAGGGCAAGGCCCTTGTGACATTGCCTGTGAAGTTCTCTGGCTCGGACCGTGGATGCTGCCGTTTCAGAAGGGGTGAGCTTGAGGGGTAAGGCAAGCAGGGAAGGCTTCCTGGAGGAGACGCCTTGCTCCAGGCCCTGGAAACCCGTCAGTGGGACCCCCTGGGTACCAGGCTTAAGGGTCTGATGTTGCGTCAGAGTAGAATCCTTGAGGGTTTGGAGCCAGGAAGAGCCTGGTCAGGCCTGTGTGCCAGCAGCATGGGTGGGGTGGGCCTGGGGGAGGCCAGAGGCCAGAGTGGCTCTGGGAAACAGTGGGAAAGGAAGACTGGCCAGGCCAGTGCTCAGTGGGGGTAATGGAGGGCTATGGGGGTGGGCAGGCTGTCCCTGCTGCTGGAGTTGCTCCTGGAGGACCCGGCAGTCACAGTGGGCACGTGCACACACCACACGCCTCGTCCACATGGATGGCCAGCCCAGAGGCCCTAGCCCCGCCGGCCCAGACACCACCCCTGCTTCTCATGATGTCTGGAGTCTCTGGCTCAGAAGGCAGGTTTCTGTCCTGGCGGTTTCCCATCTGCATCCCAGTTTTTCTCTGACCGGGAGGAGTCCAGGTTTCTCTGTTTCATTGTCTTGGTTTCCGTCTCTCTGCCCCTGGGCCTTGTTCTTTGGGCCACACCCCCAAGGCCTGCTGGGATGCTGCCGTGCCCAGGCAGCCCCACCCCCAGGACTGGTGGCTCTGTCCCCCTGAGACCAGCCATGTCCTCTCCCAGCTGAGCCCCACGCCGCTGGGGAAAAGGTGTACAGGTGGGCATGGTTGGAGGTGTTGTCTACTCTGGCTTGCACCTGGCCCGGGGGCTCTCAGCCAGGCAGTGATGGCAGGGGTGTCCGGGGCTCCCACTCCGAGGAAAGCCTTGGAGGGCCTAGGGAGGAGCAAAGTGTGGAAGGAAGCCCCCAGCCCCTGCCTGGCCAGGCCAGGCCCCTGCTGTGATATGTCTGAAGTTGAGGGTGGGTACCCATGGGTATGATCCCCAAATGTCATGGGCCCTCAAGCGGGAGTCTCATCCTGGCCTGGGTGTGGCTCTTGCAGGCTCCCAGGCATGTTCCAGGCGCTCTGTCCCCCACCCATCTGACATGTGCCCACCCTCTCTCACATCTCAGGGTCCTGGCCGCTCAGGGGTGGGGGTGGGGGTGGGGAGGAGACAGCAGCAGTGGCCCTGCCTTGTCCTGGGCATTGGGCCCCTGGCCTGTCGGGGATGGGGGGTGCTGGGGGCCGGGGGTGCAGAGACCCTTAGGAAGCAGGAGGTCTTATACCTGGAGAAACTGAAGCCCAGAGAATGGAGGGGTTTGGCCGAGGCTAGTTGTGGTCTGTGGGGAGCCGGCATCTCATCTCCTGTTGCTGTTGGACCAGGGCCAGCTGGTGGGTGTCTTGGCCTCTCTGGACACTGTTGCCAGGCTGGACATGTTATCTTGATCTGTCTCCCTCCTTCTGCCCCACTGCTGCCTGCTGCAGAATGGGGTGGGAGGTGGGGGCAGAGGTGGGGGCTCCTAAGAAGCCTGGTCTTGTGGGGAGGTCCTGGGAGGGAGGGTCTCAAAGGGTTCAGGGCTTGTCTCTGTTGCTGCTTTGGGGGCCCTCCAAGACGTGGAGCAGTGTGAGGGGGCATATGGTGAGGTTGTGGCCTCCTTGGGGTATGAGGCTAGTGTGGGGAGGGGAGGCCGTGGGCCAGCCCCCACTGTTGCTCTTGGTCCCATGTCCAAGACAGCAGCAGGCAGCACCCCTCCCCCCACCAGGGGCGCTGCCCGTCCCCCATGGGAACTAAGGGGTGCCTTGTGCCTGGTGGGGGAGCTGCCATCCCTTAACCCACCAGGACTAGCCACTTGTGCAGTTTTCCCCACTCGGGCAACCTTACATCTTGGGGGAGGGGTAAAGCCAGGCAAACACCCCAGTCTCCTGTGAGGAGCCACCTGCTTCGCAAACGCCCAGCCCCTGGATGGGGAGGCGGTCCTCCGGCCGCCCCCTTCGCAGTCCCACCGCCTGGGGCCACGCAGAGGGGCGTGTAGGGCGAAGAAGGGGGAGCGACGAGGCCACATCTCTGCGGGGAAAGTCTGCTGGCCCCACTGTGCGCCCCGATCTGCGCCCCGCTTACATCCCGCTCTACACCCCGCTCTGCGCCCAGAGCCCGGCTCTGCACCCCGTGCTCCTCGACTCTGCGCCCCGCGCCCCGCTCTACGCCCGCCGCCGAGCCCGCGCCCCCGGCCCCCACCCCGCACGGGGCGGGCAGGGGGTGTGGTGCGGGCGGCACAAGTGACAGCGCTCTCCTCGCGCGGCGCCTCCACGGGGCGCAGTGTCAACGCGCACAGCACGCCGCGGGCCGCCCAGCCTGCCGGGCGATGCCGCCAGAGCCTCAGCCCGAGCCCGAGCCCGAGCCCGACCGAGGCCGGCTGCTGACGGCCCCCCTGCCCCCGCCGCCCCCG
>NC_048228.1:1212683-1282123 GCF_002007445.2 Ailuropoda melanoleuca
GCCGCCCCCGCGGAAGCACAGTAGGTGCCGCGCCGCTCCCGGTGCTGCGCCCGGGGCTCGGTGGACGCGCGGGGGCGCCGCTGCTCCGGGCGGGTCGGGACCGGCGCGGAGAGGGGGCGCCTGGCTGCCTCCGCTGCGCAGCGGAGCCGTGGTGGGAGCGGCCTCCGAGGTCCAGACCCGGGAGGGAGGGATGGGATCTTGGAGGGGGCGGGCGGGGGTATGGGTGCGGGATCGCGTCCGGCAGGTGAGGGGTCTTGGGCTCTCTTGGAGGCCGCAGGTGTGCACATCTGGGGCTACCCCCTGTGAACTTTCCTCCCCTGGTTTAGGGTAGATATAGCCCTGGGGCTGTGACCCTGTGCTGCGACGGAGCCCTGCTGAGCCCAGATAGGGCCCTCTGTTCCTTCACCGGGTGTGGAGGGTGCAGGGGGCCGGCCACGCGTTCGGGTCTGTGGGGAGGTGCTGGGTGGAATGCGGCAACCGTTGGTCGGGCCCATCTGCTGGCTGCAGGTGCCGCTCTGGCCTCTGACCAGTACTAGCAGGGGTTGCCGTGGGACCTGCCCTGGCAGGGGACCCAGCCAGGCTCCAGGGTGGCCCTACCCAGGCTGTCTGTTGGGTGCTGGTGCTGATGCTGGGGAAGCAGTGTCTCCTGGAGTTCAGGGCCTGCTGGCAGAGCTATGGGGCACCCTTTAGGGGAGATGGACACTTCTGGAGCCGGCAGAGGGAAGATGCCAGGGGCACAGGAGGTCTCCCCTCCCCTCCCCTCTACCCCCACCCTGCCCAGTGACCCTGGAGGCGGACAGAATGACCACTAACTCCCCAGCCTTCCCCCCATGGCTTTCCCCACCCCTCATCCATGGAACTGTACCTTGTCTGTGTCCTTTCTGTGCCCTATGCCCTGACCTCCAAGAGGTGATGTTCAGCTCTCCTGGCACCTGGGCCACGGTGCAGAAATGCTTCTGTCCTGAGGAGCCCATTTGGGTCCTGCCAGGGTCCTTTGAGCCCAAAGACTCAATCAGAGAGCCGTAGCCACAGAGGGGAGTTTGGGCACCTGGGACTGAGGGGCAGGTCAGAATCGGGGACGGGAGCTGGACTGTCTGCCCAAGACCCGACTGTAGCCCCTGCCGGGGGGAGCAGAAGGGACAGGCTCTGCAGCCTCCCAGCCCCCACTTCATTGTAGTTCTTTCTGAACTTAACCCACGGCTGCATCCTCTGCGTGGCCCTAAGGAGATGTCTAGGGGTTCCAGAAAGGAGGGAGGTATGTGGCAGGAAGAGTGTGTGCTGTTTGACTGAAGGGTCCTTCAGCCCCCTTCCACAAGGCAGAACATCTTGGTGGCCCTATCCTGGCCGGTGCCTGGCCAGAGGCTGTGGCTCTGCACAACCCCCGCCCCCCCGCAGAGGCAAGAGAGCTGACGCTTCTTGGAGGGGGGCACGCAGTGTGAGCATGTACCGGGCAGTGCCCTCTGTGCCTGGGGCTTCCCAGAGGGTGGGCCTGCTGGCCTTCACGTCTTGGACCCTGGCCCACCCGAGCTTCGGAGTGAGCGTGGAGCTGGGGTTAGGGTCTGCCGGGGTCCTGTGGTCAGTCAGCTGCAGCACTGATGGGGCTGCTGGTGGGGCGCAGTTGGGAGCACAGGGAGGATGTCTGGCTGGCAGTGACCCCTCCTGTGCGTGGTCAGCCAGGGACCTCCTCAGCTGGGGTCCCATTGGTGTCAGAGGGGCCCGTGACCCCCTGCAGACCCTCCTGGTGGGGACGGGTGGCCGGGTCTGCCCAGCCCCTCACTCCCTGAAGCAGAGAGTTCGGGTTACATAATCCACCCCCCCCCCCACGGACTGTTGTAAGGGGCGGGAGCCAGGTTTGACGATAGGAGTTGTAATTGGATTTTAATCTTTAATGTCTGCAGTAGATAAAGTGCTCCGGGCCCGTCCGTGCGGTTCTGTTGCACTGCGCCTGCGAGCGCTGCTTCGTTAGCGGGGAGCTGCCGGGCCAGCCCTGCCGCCTGCTCCCCGGAAGGGGGGATCTGGCCCAGAGACCCAGGGGCTGCCTGCCACCTGCTCCGCCGTGGGCAGGGCAAGGGCTGGGCTGCCAGCGGGCACTCCTGTCACGGCTCGGCCACTCTTCCCCTCCCTCTTGTGCCCACGTGTCCACTGAAGCCCCCAGGCCCTGTGTGCTGAGAAGGGGCAGCCGTCGGAGGCTTGAGATCACACCCATGGGAAATCCATCTTCCACTGCAGGGCTGGCCAGGCCTTTTGACCCCAAGGACCACTGGGTACAGATGGCCCTGGATCTTTGGGGCTCTGCTTGTCTCTCCCAACTGCCCGGACAGCCCCGGGGTCCCAGGACTCTGTCTGTGACCCAGTTTCCCAGGTGCTGGGGGTGGGTGCAAACCTGGCTGCCCCTCGGGCCTCCAGATGGCCTCAGGCCCTGGGCAGAAGCGGGACCCCTATGCCATTGGCCCCATCCCCCACCCCCAGTTTGAGGGGTCCTGGGAGGCAGGACAGCTCCGTCCCCCCTGCACTGCCCGCCCTCTGGATTATTCTTAGGTCTGTTGTATAACAGGCACAGCCCAGGGAGCAAGGGCTCCTGGGAGCTGTCTCCAGCAGCAGCCGCCAGCCAGCCACGAACGGAGCTTTTGTCCCTTCTACCTGCCCAGTGCAGGGGACAAAGGAGGCTGCCTGGTCACCGAACCCAGCCGAGAGCTGGCCAGCCTGGGCTGTGGAGAGGGGGGCCCGGGCCAGCAGGGGCTCGCAGGCTCCCGGGGGCTGCGTGTAGTACGGGGGCCTCAGGCTGCCTATGTGGATGTGTGCCCTCCCAGGCACGGTGGTCTCGGGAGGGTGCCTGCCCCAGTCCCCTCCGGCCCCTCACGGCCCTTCTTCCTGCCTTCTTTCTACCCCCTCTGTGCTCCCAGCAGCCTCCGGGGTCTCCACCCCCACAGAGCGCAGCAGGCTTCTCACCTGTTCCTCAGCGCCTTCTCTGCACCAGACCCCGGTGGGGGGGGGCGGCAGGCGGCGGGCGGCGGGCGGTGGGCGGGAGGCTCCGGGAGGGTGGGGCTGGAACCGACCAGCCTGGTGGGCCCGGAGAGGCCTGCGGCAGGGCATCCTCTCAGCCCAGAGTCTGAGTGGGAAAGGCCCTGGAGCACTCAACTCAGCTGTGTCCTGTGGGGTCAGCACCCGCTTCGTCCCCTCGCCCCCGCTCGACCCACGCGTGGGCCCCAGCGCTCACATACACGTGTGCAGACACGAAGTGCCAGGATGGGAGGCCTCCAGGCTGCCCAGGGGAAGGGGGTGAGCTGCTGGCATAGGATGGCCATAGGATGGCATAGGATGGCATAGGATGGACCGTCCCCCACGGTCCATCCTAAGACCCTGCCGCTTTCAGAGGGACGCCCTTCCCACCAGCGGATGGGGCTCTGCAGCCAGGCGAGCGTGAGGAGCAAGGAGACACGGGCACAATGGGGACGCCAGGGATGGTGTGGCCTGAGCTGCCGACCCTGGGAGACAGAAAGGCAGGGAGGGGCAGGGGCCATCTCTGAAACGTCCCTCTGCTCTGTCTGGCGGGAAGAGCCCAGGGAGGCCTCTGACCCAGGCTGGACACCTGCTTCCCCCAGCGTTGCCTCTCCTGGTCCCCTTACCAGCTGTGATCACCTAACCGGCTGTCCCCCTGTCCTCCTCTAGAGAGCTTGGGGCTCTGATCACATCATTCACACAAAGTGTGTAGCTCCTGCCAGTGTTGGGGGCTCCGGGCAGCCAAGGCTGCTGTGGACCTTGTCTAGGTGGCCCCCAGGCAGCTAGACCCGGCAGAGGCACCCACTGTATCAGGAAGGCTGCTTTCTCCACGAACTCCGTGTGAGGCGTTCCTCCAGACCAGCCGGAGAGGGCCGTACAGTGGCCCGTGGCAGCCAGAGCAAGTGAGCGTGAACATCTCTCCCCGCCTGGAGGCTGGGCGCTCCAGGTCAACGTGTCCAGGGATGTGCTCCCCCGCTCCCCCGGAGTCTCTGAGGGAGGGTCCTTCCTGGCTCTTCCAGTCCTGGGGAAGCCCAGAGTCCCTTCAGTCTCTGCCTCCGTCTTTGCATGACCCAGTCCCCCGTGTGTCCTCCCCGCCATCTTAAAAAGACACTTGTCATTGGATTTAGGACCCACCTGGAGTGATCCAGGATGAGCTCATCTCAAGATGTTTAACTTGATTACACCTGCAAAAACCTTCTGCCTAAGTTCTGGGATGTCGGCGCATCTCTTGGAGGCCACCCCTCGGCCCTCTATAACCGTCGTGCTGTGCACCCACCATACCCCTGCCCCACACCTGCAAGCCAGAGGGGGGGCCGGACCTCACACCCCTGGGCCCACAGGCTGAGGACGTGGCGAGAGCATGAGAGGAGCTGCTCCACACAGACTCCCTGACTGGCCTGCCTCCTGGGGCCCCGGTCAGCAGCTTTGCCAAGGCACCCCTGGCCTCAGCATGGCCCTGAGCAGCCCTCGAGCTGTAGCGGACTTAAGGTGTTACCTGAGAGCACGGAAAACGTAGCCTCTGGAGAGGTGGGGGATTTCCATAGACATGGGCCTTTGAAACGAGGTCCCAGGTGATGCCGCCAGCCGGAGGGCCACGCTGGAGGAACTCATGTGTGAGAGTGGCTGGAGAGTGGAGGTCAGGTCTGGGGGGATGGGGTCCGCTATTGCAGGCTGGCTTTCGCTGGAAGGTGAAGCCCGGGCCCTGCCCAGGTTAAGGCCAGGCTGGGAGGACACCCAGAGTGGGGCAGGCTTGGATTGGCTCCCTGTTCTGCCACCAGCCCCTGTGGGACCTTAGGCAGGGGATTCAATCTGAACGTCTTCACCTATGAGGTGGGCAGGGGATGAGAGGCTGTGTGCAGAGCTCTGACCCAGCCGCCGCTGGTGACCGCTGCTGCCTGCCTTCTCCAGCGCCCAGGAGCAAGGCCGAGAGGCCAAGGCAGTGGCCGAAGGGGCCTAGCCCCCTCCCACCCTGCCCCTTGGTGCTCTCCAGAACTCAGCTGTTCCTGGAGAGCCACGGCCCTCGGCTTCTCAGGCTGCCGCTACTAGGGCAGAGGTGAGGGTGGCTGCAGGCCGCTGTGGTGCGGGGTCCGGAGGCTGGCTCTGGGCGGAACAGCCTCTGGCACGGTGGGCATCAGTTTCCCTGCGTTCAGACCCTGGGTCACGATGCTCCTTGGGATGCAAGCGAGCCACTTGTCTGTGCCCGGTGAGGGGCCACGGCCAGGCGGGAGCCGCTGCAGGAGCCACAGTCTGTTTCTGACCCCGGCCCTGCCCCTCCCTGGGCTGTGCACTCCTAGGCCAGATAGTGGCCTCACTGAGCCCCAGGCTCTCCTCACCATAGGGAATGCGAGGGACATGCCAGGGGGTGAATGCTCCTCCGAGCCTCGCTGGGGGTGGGTGGGGCTCTGGGTGGGGAGCTGGGGGCCCCTCCTCAGGTCCGGGTGGCCGTGCTCCCTGAGGACGGGGCTGTGTGCTCGGCGCCGGGCTGGAGCCTAGCCCCCGCACTGTGCGCAGCTGTCTGCGGGCTCCCTGCCGCGGACGCAGACCCGTGACCACCAGAGCAGTCTCTGAGCAGCAGGCCGTGGCCTGCTTCCTTCGTGGGGGCTTGGCCGCAGTGGCATTCCAGAGCCTCGGGTGGCTGCCTGCCTTGGCCCGCAGACCACGGGGGGTGGGGCACCTCTTGATGGGCTTGGGGCTGAGAGAGGGACAGGCACGGGTTCAGACCCCCAGAACAAAGTGTCTGTGCTCCTGAGGGGCTGGGCGGCCCGTCCAAGTGCACTCCTCCTGTGATTTATCCTCCTCACCCTCATCCACCCGGCCCCCCCTTTCGCCACCTCTCCAGCCTGGCGTGCTGTGGCGAGGCACGGCGCGGCTGTCCCCTGGGTGGGTGGGCTGCAGGGGAGGGGTCATTCAGTGGAGGCTGGCTGCCTGAGGCCGCAGCCCTCCCGTGCTGTGGGGCTGGACCAGCAGTGCCCTTGTGGACAGGGTCGGTCTGAAGCTGCCCTGGCCTTCCTGACCAGGATCTGGGGTGGAGACCCCAGCAGGGCCCTTGGAGCTCCCCTCGTGGAAGAGGCTTCTGAGTGTGGGGGGGAGGAGGATGTGGGTGCCAGTGGGCTTCTCTGGCTATTCACAGGGTCCAGGCCGGCCTGTTTCTCTGGTGTACCCCAGACGCTGTGGGGTTCAGAAAGCCAGCCCATTCCAGGGCCCTCTGGTGTGGGCGCTGAGGCTGGTGGGCACCTGAACTGGGTGCTGGCCGTCCTGGGGCTGGAGCTGCCAGGGACCCATTAGGCACCCTGTCCACCCACCCAGGGACATCCACCCCCATCCCTGCCAGAGAGGCCTGGGGCTGGTGAGTCCGGAGGACCGGCCACCCTTTCGGCCCACGTTTGCCTCCTCTGAGCAGGTCTGCAAAACATGGCAGTCCACCTGCTCTTCCTAGCACGGGCGGGGGAGCAAGGAGCGTGGGCAGGGGTTAGGGGCTTCAGAGGGGGGCTCAGGTCGGGGCAGGTAGAGGCCTGGGCCACCCCACTTTTCCGGGGAGGTGAATTCACCCAGGCCCATGGTTGAATGGAGACTGGGGGGAGGAATTGTTCCGCGTGGTCTCAGGGGCAGGCTTGGGGAGGGCTGGGGTAGGGGTGGGTGTGTGTATGGGGTGGGGGGGGTGTCTCAGAGCTCCCAGGGGACTTGCCAAAGACAAGGGTGGGAGGCAGAGGGCCTTTGGGTGTGGGAGCACTTTCAGGGAGCCAGTCGCCCCTCCACCCCACGAGCCACCTGGGGCCTCCCCTCAGCCTCCCAGTGGAGGGCAGGACCCCCTCCCCACCGTGCCCCCACCTTTACCCCACCTGTGGAGGGGTGGTAGGCGGAGGCGGGCGTCCTCGTGGCTGGGTTGTGTCTGGGGTTGTGCATTTTGTGTATTTTTAGCGCTCTGCAGCTGTGCTTGACTCAGTTACGTTCCGAAGGAGCTCTGCACGCGGCGCACTGTGGGGTTATTTTGGGCTTGGCATTATTGGGATTTATTATATTCTGCGTCTGTAAGGAAATGCACCACCGCCCGGGGGATCATCAGGCTGAGGTGGGGGGGGGGACTCGATGTGGTTTAGGAAGTGGGGCCCAGAGGGAGGTGGTGGCTGTCACAGGGGGAGGCTGTGGCCACCCCCAGCCAGCTCCCTGGGGCTGCCCCACGCCACCTGCCCCATCTCCTGGGGGTTCAGAGGGCCCCATGCCCTGTTCACAGGAGGTGCCCTGGGAGGCCTGTGGGTCTGAGCTGGGCCACTGAGCAGCTGGGTGAGGCCGGGCTCCGGCAGGGCTCACTGGGCGGGGGGGGCACTCTTGAGAGAGCAGGGGGAGTCTCGGGAGAGCAGAGGACTCTCAGGAGAGCAGGGGGAGTCTCGGGAGAGCAGGGGGAGTCTCGGGAGAGCAGGGGGAGTCTCGGGAGAGCAGACACACAAATGGTGTCAGGAGGGTCAGGCACACCTGTATGGGGACGCTGGGGTCGCCCCCCTGCCCACCTCCCCGGGGCTCCTGGCTGCGGTTAGGGTCATCGAGCCTGCAGAGATCGAGCCCATGTCCGACAGTGTCCCTGGAACCGCGGCACCAGATACTTTCTCCAGGCCTTCATCCATTTGCCCCTCCTGCAGCTGCCTCCCGGGACGGGAGGATGGGAAGGGGTGAGGGCTGCCAGGTCCTCCTTCCCAGGAAGTCCCTGGAAGGGCCACAGCCCCTCACGGCCATGACACCCCCCATCATACAGCAGGCAGGGCCACCCCCGGGCCAGCAAGTGGGGGTCCACTGCACATGCCACTGAGGGGCACCTTGCTCTTGTCCAGCCCGAGTCCCTCACGCTGCGGTTGCAGGCCCCCCTGCGAGATCTGGGGGCATCACAGCGGTGGGCACGCGGCCCCATGCTGGGCTCTGATCTAGTCTTCTCGGCCGCACGCTCTGCTGTCTTGCCAAAAAGACCTAAATTGCCCCCTTGCACTCACTGTGCCTTAAAAAGACCCAGGTGGTGACTCAGCCATTGCCACTGGGAGCCGCTCCTGACAACACAGAAGGTCACTGGGGCGGCTTGGTCTTCTTGAAAGCCCTGGGCCAGATTTGCTCCCACGTGGGGGCACAGCCGGGGTGGGTGGCACCTTCTCTCGGCCTTCGGTTTAGGTCCCCTTTGGGCAGCCTGGGAAGCTGGCCCCTTTCCTCAGAGTGGGGAGCTGTCTCCAGAGACCTGGGGTCTGGCCACAGTGATTTACCCATCCTGCCCCGATGGTCATCCTGCTGGCCGGCCCATCCTGCCCCGATGGTCATCCTGCTGGCCTGGGGTTTGGGGCCCTGAGGGCTCTCCCGTGGCTGCTCTCAGGGAACCAGCTTGCTCTGACCGGCTGGAGGCTCCCCCCTTGCTGGGGGAGGACTGAGATCAGCCCTGAGTGCCGTTCTGGGCCAGCTTCCCCTCCACTCACTGGGACTCCCAGCCGCCCCCTGCCCTGGCTGCGGTGGGGTATGAGCCTGGCCGCGGAGTAGGGGCTGCGAGGGACCAGAGGTCTGGGGGGGCCTGTGCCCCTCAGCAGCCTCATGGGCTGATCCAGGGTCACCCGCTGCCCTGGTGTCCAGCTGACAGTGGCTTCTCTCTGGTGCTCCTGACTCTCCTGGTTGGTCAGCCCGAAATGAACGAGGTGGCGCAGATCCCCCCCAGACAAGCAAGATCTGCCGAGTTGGGGGGACCCCCCTTCTCCCAGGAGTGCGGCAGGGGCCAGGGATGCTGGACAGCCGCCCGCTCCTGAGGTGCTCAGCAAGGCCCCCCGAGGGAGTGGCGTTCCTTGGAGCCCCGGCCGCAGGCGGGTGACAGTTCAGGAGGCACACACCCTGCACTTTGGGACGGGTGGGGGCCGTTCCGGTCCTGCCCATGGGGGTGCTTGAACATCCCCAGTGACTCACCCTCCGGATAAGCCATGCTTCTTCTTTCTTTTCTTTTCCTTTTTTGCCCTGAGGAAAAAAATAAACATTCGTGTGCGTAGCACTTGATGGCTGCTGGGGCCCACGCACTCCGTAGGCAGGAAGTTGGGGGGCAGAGGGTGAAGAGAGGGGCAGGCAGGCCAGGGACAGGGCGTTCCAGCTCCCTGCACTGTGTCTGCCCCTGGCATGACTTGCCCCAGGCTTTGGGTGAAGGTGTGTGTCAGGGGGACAGTCACCGTGTGGCGGGGGTGTGACCTGTTGCCACCCCAGGTCTGTGGTCCTTGAGGGTCTGAAGGCAAAGCCTGATGACTGGGCAGGGGTGAGGGCGTCAGGGAGCTAAGCAGGGGGCTTATGGAAACGAGACGCTCAGGACTGACCACTGTGGGCAGTGCCCGCTGCCAGGGGCAGCTGCTTTGGCTCTGAGCCCACCGCGCTGTGTGCTGATCGGGGCAGCTGAAGGGGCTCCCTACACGCTCCGACCAGGCCCCGAAGACCCTCAGCTCTCTGGTGGGCAGACGATCACGAGTAGTGGGATCTCAGCGTCTATCTCTGGCCTCAAGGAAAATGGGTCATCCAGGTAGCCTGACTCCGATCTACCTGTTCATGCTCTGACCCTGAGCTGTGCGTTCACACCGCAGCCCTCCCTCCGCTGTGCGTTCACACCGCAGCCCTCCCTCTGCTGTGTGTTCACCCTCCAACCTCCCTCCGCTGTGTGTTCACCCTCCAACCTCCCACTGCTGTGTGTTCACGCCCCAGCCTCCCTGAGCTGTGCATTCACACCGCAGCCCTCCCTCCGCTGTGTGTTCACACCGCAGCCCTCCCTCCGCTGTGTGTTCACCCTCCAACCTCCCACTGCTGTGTGTTCACGCCCCAGCCTCCCTGAGCTGTGTGTTCACACCCCTGGCCTCCCTGAGCTGTGTGTTCACACCAATGGCCTCCCTGAGCTGTGTGTTCACGCCCCAGCCTCCCTGAGCTGTGTGTTCACACCCCTGGCCTCCCTGAGCTGTGTATTCACCCTCCAACCTCCCTCTTCTGTGTGTTCACACCCCAGCCCTCCCTCTGCTGTGTGTTCACACCCCTGGCCTCCCTGAGCTGTGTGCTCACACCGCCACCCTCCCGGAGCTGTGTGTTCACACCCCTGTGCTCACACCCCTGCTCTGAGCCGTGTCAGTCCCCCTGAGACTTTGCCCCACCTGCAAGTTGGTCAAGGCATTGCCTGTCTTCAAAGATGCAGATCCTGGCTCTGGTCCCAGTGCCTGGGGGTTAGAGGGACAGTCACTCTGTCCCTGGCTTGCAAGGCAGCATGCTATGGCTGCTCTTGGCAGGTCAGCAGCCGAGTCCTGCAGGAAAGATGGCTTGGGTAGGGGTGTCGCCAGGGCACTGCCCCCACCCCTAGCTTGGCCCTCCCTGCTGCCTGGGTCTGGATCAGGGGAGGCTACTCAGCAAATAGCTAGTGAGAAGCTGTGTGCTGGGCACGGCTCTGGGCACTGGGGCTAGCAGTGGGTGGCATGGCCCTGCCCCCAGGGAGGCCCCTAGCACAGACCCACTCCCCATGAGGGTCCATCCCCTGCATAGACCTGTCGCCATGCAGATGGTCTTGAGGTCATTCTTAACTCCTTGGTCAACCTCCGGTGTTTCCCGTCTCGCTTGCATTTAATATGTGCGCTTACGCAACTGTTGCTTGTCTGGCACAGAAGGTGAGCTCGTCCGGGCTGTTGCAGCGTGTGGTAATGCAGGCCGGCAGCCTCCTCTCCTGTGGTGGGGGCAGCACCCGCGTTATGTGCAAGACCACGTGACCCGCAGCGTGTTCTAGCTGCCCACGGAGACACCGGTTCGTGGGGACGCAGCCCTCTCTAAGGAGTCGACCTGGAGCCATGGCCCGGCCCCAGGCTCTGGCCCCCATCTGGAGGTGGAGCTCCGTGCGGGCTGCAGGGATGTTTCGGGAACTTGCGGGGTCTCTCTGCGAGCCAGGAGCCCCATGAACTGCAACCCCTCAGGTGACCTCACCGCCCGCCCCCCCCCCGTGGGAGACATCCCGACAAATTCCACACTAACCGTAGCCCTGAGGTGTTTATTCTGTTTGCTGTTGGACATGCACGCGTTACCACCCAGGGTCTATAAATGGTTTCCGTTCTGCCAACGGACACGATGTGAACGGGTGTCCGAAAGTGGCAATGGAGCTAACCCAGTGGCAGTTCGTACACATCGTATGTCACAGACGACCTGGTGCCGGCGGCAGTGTTTGGAGGGTGGTTTCGGGAGTGTGCCCTGGGACGGGGCTGTCCGTCCTGGCGCAGTAAGATGGGGGGTGCTGATGGCCAGGGAGGGGGCCCGCAGGCAGCACCCTGCCGCTTCCTCTCCTCTGTGCCCTGAGCCAGGTCTTGGGCCAAGAGCTCTTCTGCTCACGGTAACCGTACCCCAGCTGGTACGCTCTGGCCCCGGCCGCCGCCCTTCATGCCCGCAGCCCCCTCACCTCCTGTGCTGGGTCCAGCCCAAGAAACCACTCCACATCCCAGTCAGAGGCCTCCAGAGCCCCAGAGGCTCCGAATCTGCAGGGAAGTGGCCTGGTCTTTTCTGGGCTTTGTGAAGATTTCAACACAGCAGGGGGCCCGGGCAGGCCCTCCTCTGCCCACCCCCGTCGGGGGCTGCCCCATGGAGTTGGGCCCATTCCTGCTACTACTCCTTTCCCTGAGGGTGGGGGCTGCTCCTGGTTTGCTCACTACTCCCTTTCAAGCCCCAAGTGCAAGACACACAGCAGGTGCTTAACAAACATTGATACCTGGAGGGCGCAGGCCGGTGGGGGGAGAAAGGCAGGAAGGGTGGCACGGGGCACACACAGGTGGCTGAACCTAGCCCTGGGGTAGGGGCTGCAGCCAGAATGCCCCCCCTCTCCCCGGGCCCAGAAGTGTGCCCAAGGCTTGTAGGCCATACATTTGCATCTGCATGTGCGTGCTTCTAATTTCAAGGA
The DNA here is from genome assembly GCF_002007445.2 of Ailuropoda melanoleuca. NCBI lineage: Eukaryota > Metazoa > Chordata > Mammalia > Carnivora > Ursidae > Ailuropoda > Ailuropoda melanoleuca. The sequence continues at coordinate 1,224,592 of NC_048228.1, forward strand.
TTTCTGTGGTTTAATCAATGCAAGTGGCCAAGCGGCTTCCCGTGCAGGCATCCAGGGTGGTGCCCGGGGGCAAAGACTGGCTGCCTGGGCGTGCGGCGCAGCTTGCTGGGCCCGCGAGGGCTGGCCCAGGTTGCTGTGGGCCAGGGCTGTGGGAAGGGGTGGGCTGGTGATGGGCAGTTCCTGACAGACCCCCCCCCCAGCAGCATGGGGGGTGTCCCGGGGTGGGCCGGGCTGGTGGCTGGGCGGCTGTTTGCCCTGGAATCCGGCCATCTTGTCTTGGTGCCAGGCTGGCTGTGGCTCTGCCCGCTGCCGCTCACGCGCACGGAATCTAGGTCAGGCTGGTGCAGAGAGGCAGGGCCGTCCAGTGGGACACTGGGGCCAAGGAGGGAGGCCAGGGCCAGGGTGTTGTGGCTGAGGGTGCTGCTGGCAGGGGGTGAATGCAGTCTGCCCATGGGGGGCCAAGGCGCCTGGGGGCCTAGGCGTGGGGGTGCGGTTGTGGCCTTTCAGCTGGAGCCTTCCAGAAGCCCCCATCCCTCCAGCTGCCTGTGGCCTCTACTCCCTGCCAGCCCACCCTTCATCACCCAAGTCATCCCATCCTCCCTGCCTCCTCCCACCCGTGGATCTGTGACCCCAGGGCTCTGGCAGCATTCTGCTTTGCATGGGGACAGGAGCCAGTCCCTGGCCCTGGGGCCGATGCTGCCCTCCTGCCCCGGCAGCCATCTGGATGCTGTGGGGATGACGACCACCCTGGCCAGTGGGCCTCTGCCTTCTCCGCTGCCCCGTCTCCGCGGCCACCAAGTCCATCGGGCCTCGCTGCTTGCAGTCCTTGTGCGCCCGCCCTCCCGCCTGCGGCTCAGTGGGCTTGGGGGCCACGAAGCAGAGCCGTGCCCTGGTCTGGGGCAGGCACAGGGGTGCTGGCAGCGGTGGGGATGCCAGGCTTGGAGCAGCAGCCCCGGCCACCTAGTTTCCCGTGCTTCTGTCCAGGTCCGGGCTTGCTTGGGTCTGCTTTTCCAGCCATCTTCCCAGACGCCTCCTCTGGAGCTCACTCCTGGCTCAGGGCCTGGGTCCTGGTCTTGGCTCTGCCTCTGCTTGGCTTTGAGCCCCGGGCAAGACCCCTGTGCCTCAGTTTCCCTATCTGAAAAGCAAAGGGGTTGGACCCGGTGGCCTCTGGGGGCCCTTCTGACCCAGGCATTCTGAGGGGCAGCGTGGAGGACATGCCGAGGCCCCCGCTGTGCCCCGTGTCCCCCTGGTGCTGGTGGGCTCTCGGCAGGGCCCGCCCAAGGCTGGGCTGCAGCTTTCCCGCAGGAGGTCACCGGGGAAGCGTTTCCTTGGAGACTCATGTAGGACGGAAGTCCGAAGATGAAATCCGAGGTGCCCCGTGGAGGTTTCTGCATCTCAAATCTGCTCCACTCCACTCATGGGAGGCGACTGCTCACGGCCTCTGTTTCCTGGAGGCTGTGAGGCAGAGTGGCCGCTGCCCCAGGTCAGGGCCTGTGCCCTGAGAAAAGCAAGGCGGCGCTCCCGGGGCCTCTTTACACAGGCAGCTGCCGTCAAAGCAGACATTGAGTGGGATCTTTGGAACCAGAGGGCCTGGCCCCCTGTGCCCCCAGCCAGTGCCCCCTGCCCCCTTACTACCCTCCAGACCTTTCTCCATGACCTCAGCTGGAGGCCCCTCAGAACTGCTGGTCCTGCCTTGGTTCCAGACAGGGACACTAAGGCCAGGGGGGCAGTGAATCCCCTGGGTCACACAAAGGAGGGACAGAGCAGGAATTACACTGGGTTCTCCCCACACCTGGCCAGGGCACGGCTCTGTGTGGCCTTCTCCTGTCTCCAGGGGTCTTCACAGCCCCTCCCCTCCATGGCGCTTACTGGAACACGCTCAGGCCCAACTCTGGCCCGGCGGTCAGCCGAGGGGACACGGCTGGGCTCACATGTGCTGGGTTTTGCTGTCTGCTGTTCCCGGGCGGCTGTGCCGACCACCTACAGTGTTGCCCCTGGCTGGCGGGGGGCTCAGGCCTTGGGGAACTGGGCTGCAGGCCATCCCAGTGGCGGGTGGGGGGGACGAGTGGCCGGGGTAGCTCTTCTCGCCTCGGCTCTGCCCGTGCCTCGGCCACACTCCGTGCCTCTGCCCCTCTGTTTCTGGGTCTCCGCCAGTAGTCTCCTGTCCTGACATAAGCTGTGCATGTGCGCACACAGTCCTCGGGGGTCCCCACACGCCCTGCCCCACTCCTGGCCCCATTCAAGGCACTCTGCCCCATCCCAGGGCTGCCGACACGGTGCTTCCAGAAAGTCAGAGGCCTAGAAGCTTGTCCTGCAGGATGGCAGGGAGAGAGGGGTGGCATCACACCCTTTCAAGGGAACTGTGGGCTCCTGCTGGAGAGCGGGCTTCAGGACGCGACAGGGCGCTGGCGGGGGGTGGGCGTTGGGGCTTGGGTTCGGCCCCCACCAGCAGAGGCAGAGCTAGGTGGGTGTGCTGAAGGGTCTGGGTGCACAGCAGGGTACGTGCTCATGGAACGTGTACGGAGTGTGGAGTCAGACCCCCAGGTTGGCCCTGGGTGGCTGGCTCAGCACTGCGAGGAGGGGAGGGCTCGGCTGTAGCTGACGAGCAGACTGAGTGGCCGCCCGCTGTGGAGCCCACTCCTGTGAGCATGGCACAGATGAGGAGCCGAGGCACGAAGGGGGATGAGCTTTGCCCGGGGCCCACGGTCAAGGCTGGTCCCCGTGTGTTGGGGCACAGGCTGGCCTTCTCCTGGCAAGGTTTGGGAACCAAAGGATGGACGCAGCTGGAGCTCACAGCCAGATCCAGCCTCACGTTGACCCCTGCCTAGTGTTTGGAAGGCGAGATCTGGAAGGCGAGGACCCAGTTCCAGGGAGGGGGTGTGGGTCATGATCGTCTGGGGTGCTTTGACATGCAGGTCCCCTGTGCTGGGCATCTAGGCTTGGGCTCTGTCCCTAGGACTGAGGAAGCCCTGCCCTTGCAACGCGGGCAGGAGCAAAGTCCTTTGCACGACCCTGGGCCCCAGGCAGGGAGTGGGTGCTGGCAGGTGGCAGGGAGTCAGGGAGGTGGGAGGTGGCGGGCTGGGGCAGCTCAGGGCAGTGTGCCTGGTGGGAGGAGCGGGGCCTGGGAGGGCAGAGTTGAGGCTCCAGAACATGGGTTCCCCACCCCCATCCCAAGAGAGAAGGGCTCAGGCGGGGGCCCCATCAAGCTCCCCCACCTGACAGTATTTGTTTATTCCGGTCCCCCTCTTCAAACAAGAAGAAAATGAGACTCCTGGGGGCCTGGCAGGCCCTTATTCCAGACGCGCATCCCCACCCACTGCCAGCCAGGCCAAATGCTCTCAAAGACAGAATTTTGCTTAAATGCCCAGAAAGGAGATTTAGGAGATCAGAATCTTAAGCAAATTAACATGTGCGGCAGGCGGCTTTTAATCACCGCTGGTAATCACCCGCCCGCCCCGCCCCTTGAGGGAAATCAGCTGGAGGCTGCGCGGGGGCGGGGCCGGCCATGCCGATGGATTATTCATCAGAACCTGAACTTGAACCAGAACCTTCTGTCCAGTCTGGGGAGCCGGCCCCTCTCCGGGGACCCTGCATCTGCATGCTCCTCTCCATCACCCACTCTCCCTTCTGTCTCCTTTCTTCCTGTCGCTCCCTGCCTCAGTTTCCCCTCTTCTGAGATTTCGGGGCTGCTGGCCCTTTCCCAGGGGTGACTGTGTGAGGGGACTTGCAAAGCCCTGGTGCGGGGGCGCTGGACTGGCCCCTCCCTCCTTTGCTCCCTGTCCTCAGGGCACCTCTGGTCCCCTCTTCCTGGCCTGACAGACCCCACCTCAGCCTTCCCCGCTCAGCTGTAGGACCCCCTCTGCTGCAGCCAGCGGTGAACCTCAGTCACACTTGGTGCCAGAGGTTGGAGGCTGCCTCTCCCTTTGGAGTCTGTGCCAGCCCAGTGGCCACAGGCCCAGGGACCCCAGCTGTGCTCAATGAACACGTGACTTGTGTGGACACGAGAGTCACAGAGTCAAGTTCATAAGGGCAGATCCCCAGAGCCCAGGCAGTGGCCACTTTGGTGGAAGGGCTAGGGTTCTAGCAGCGGCATCAAAGGGAGAAAGGCTGCCCCTTTAAGGGAGCTGGGCAGCAGCCCGTGGCCTTCCCTGGGCAGGATCCAGGTGGTGGTGGTGACAGCTCGTGTGTCTCACTCCCCTCCACACCTGGGGGCCTGGCCTGGCAGGAGGCAATCACACCGTGGGGTGGCAGCAGCTCAGGGAGCCCCAAGGAGCCCCCCCCCCCGTCCTCCTGCTTTGGCCTGTCGCCTGCAGCCGCCCCAACCGTCTCCCACATCTCCATAAACCTCCCCAGGCCACCCTCACAGCTGTGGGCACAAGCGGCAGCTTTCAAAACAGAACCCGAGGGACGAGGGGCGAAAATCTCTTCCGTTGATGTGGGAAATGTTATTTCTCCCAGATGCTGGGTGTAGCAGGTTGAATCAGAGCACACCCCAGGAAGAGGCAGGCAGGTGCCGATGCGGACAGGGTGGGGGCCGCTCAGCACACACCCCACCCCCGGACTGCTCCCTGCTTGGCCCAGGCAGGCCCCCAGACCCCTGGATCATCCGCAGGACCCTCCTGAGGGACATGTGGGGGGAGGCAGAGAAGGAGCATATGAGGGGTTTGGATGCCAAGGGGCTGGACCCTCAGTGTCCTCTTCCATCCTGCACACACACCCTGGCCAGGCAGCCTGCGAAATGTCACCCTAGCCATCCTTGAAGCACTGAGCATTCTTGGAGCCCCTCCTTGGAGAGAACTAGCCCATGGGGTCTGGGGGAGGCTGTGCGTAATGATTGAGGGACCCTGTGGATTTGGGGGGCTGCCATCCGGAGGGCATTTTGTTCCTGGGGGGAGCGTGCTGCTCTCCCCTCTGGTGGGAGGGCTGGCCTGGAGGGAGGGAGGTCAGAGCAGCTAAGGGTGTCTCCCCACCTCCCACCCCCCGCCTCTGAGCCGGGAGACCCCCCCACCCAGCACACGCTTCCTCCCCTGCCCACCGCGGGCTGGGCTCTGAAGGGTTAAGGAGGGCGGGGCTCCGGCGGGAGGGGCGGTCCCGACAGCCGCGGCGGGCTGAGCACTCCGTGATCGGCCATGGGCTTGCGCTCAGGCGCAGGGACACGCGGGCCCGGCACACCGCCTGGGCCCCTTTGGGCCACTCCGGTATCGGTGGGGGTGGTACCCGTGGGCCATGGAAGAGCCCGGGGACCCCGGGGACCCCGGTGGGCTCTGCCGGGATGAAGGTAAGAAGGAGCAGAGGGGCTCAAGGAAGGAGGCTGTGACTGCCCCTGCAGGGAGCCAGGGTCAGGTGCTGAACTGCCCACGAGTGTCCCACTGAGGCCACTTGGGCAGGGCTTTACCCCCTCCCCCAGGGGTCTTTGGGACAGTCCCATTCCCGCAACACCTGCACATCTTCCGTCCCCACATCACCCCCCACTCTGCTGGCATCTCTGCAAAAAGTGTAGACAATTCTGACGGGCGGTGGCGGCGGGGGGTGGGGGGGAGATGCCCCAGCCGAGCTGACGTCTCCTGACCTCCAGTCTGCCCCATGGGATACCAGCCTCAGCTGGGGGGGCAGTTCTGGGTTATCCTGACCTGTGGGACCCTGGGGCTCACCTGCTCCAGCCCCTCCCGCACCCTCATCCAGGGCAGCGGAGGGTGGGGGGGGGTGTCCCTGAGACTTGTCAGCACCATGGACAGGGCAGCAGCCGCCATCCCCCGGGGGCCTGCCCTTGTTTCCTGAGCCCTCAGAGTTCCAGCCCTGGCACCCCCGTGGGAGATTTCTTGCTCAGATCTGTCACTTTGTCCTGACCTGGGGACCCGGGCACTACCCTGGGCAGACAGCAGAGATCAACAGGGGTGGCAGGAGTCCTCCGAGGCTCCTGGGGCTGCCCGGCACTAAGCTTGGTTGCAGGGGGTCAGGGCCTGTTCTTGCAGGGACCAGATGGGGCAGCGCTTCTCAGGGGCAGGGTGTCAGTCCACCCCAGGGCAGTCCTTGCTCTGGGCCAGGTGTGGGGAGAAGCAGAGAGGGAAGGGGGCCAGAGCCACAGCTGTAGCTGGAGTGACTGCAGCCAGACGCAGAACTTCCTGATTAAGGGCTGAGACCCCAAGGACAGTACAGCTTGCCTTTTGGCAATCTGTCGGGATGCTGGTTGTTCTGGACCCAGTTTGTCCTGCCCTCTGATTGGTATGGACACAGGGGAGGGACTGTGCGGCCTTGGAGAGCATGGGTGGGAGCAGGGACGTCACTGCCGGCTAGACTGAGGGTGAGACCCCGCAGGAGCCTTGGGTGAGCTGTGTGACCATAGGCAAGGCTCCCACCCTCTCTGACTCTCTTGTGTAGGAGAGGGATAGCATGGAGGTGCCTTCGTAGGGCGGCTGTGGGCAGCATGTGTCCTGTATGTGTGGATGCTTCGGGAATGCTCGTCCCCTCCCCGCCCCCCCCAGCTGAGGTGCCCTCCACGACGGGAGGACAGTGGGGCAGGTGGAGATGGGCTGGCGCAGCAGACACTGCTGGCTTGGCTGCGTGCTTGGGCCACTCACTGATGACCCGGTGACCACCCGATGACCACAGCCCCCACGCCAGTGTGGAACGGGGCTCCCGTGATGGGTGGTCCCTGGGGAGAGGCTGGCCCAGCACATTCCTGCCCATCTGGCCTGCAGAGAGCTCTGAGGAATCAGCAGCCAGCCTTGGTCAGAACCGTGGGCTGCAGGATGCCTGCCTGTGAACGGAGTGGGGCCTGGCAGCTCCCAGGGTCCAGGGAGGCCTGACACACCCAGGGGGTGCAGTCAGCAAGGGAAGGGCCCTGGTCTTGGGAGGGGAGGGGGGCGGCAGCTGAATGAGCAGATGTGAGCCCACCCTTCATGCCCCCACTGTCTGGGAGGGGGAGACGTGTGGCATGGCCCTTGTCTGCTGGGGTGAGTGTGCTTCTCCCCCGCCACCCCGGGAGAGAACAGTCTCAAATGTGCAGCTGAGGACAGAGCAGATGGGCTGGAGTCTTGGGTCCGGCCCTCCATCTGTACAGCTAATGAACTGATGGCGTGGTTTCCATGCTCCTGGCACCTTCTCCTGGAAAGCCAGTGGATGGGCCCTGCGGGGAAGCGCCCCTCTCCCGGGGCAGGGCCTACGTGAGGGGTGCTGAGGGCCCTCTCTTGTGCAGAGGTCAGCTCTGTGCTCCTTGAGGGCTGTCGGGGGGTAGAGGCATCAAGGAGGCATGAGTAATCAGAAGTATATTTTTCTTCCTGGGACTTTGCTTCCAGCAGACGTGGGCTTCTGCCGGCTGGACGGACTTCCTGTGTGGGAAAGGCCAGTGGGCACGGGCCCCTCAGGCAGGGACACGGACACCCTTTCCAGGACAGGATGTGTTCATTCGGGCTCTTGGAGAGCTGGAGGGGGAGGAAGTTGCCCACTTGGGCAGCCCCCCAGTGGGCCTCCATACCAGTAAGGGGCAGCCAGCCTGGGAGGATCCCAGGGTGGGGCCTCATGGGCCGGACAGTCAGTAATAGACAGAAGCCGCTCTCAGAGTGCACGTGAGTCCTGCTGGTCTCAGTCCCACATAGATCGTAAATCACCCTGGTGCAGGCAGGCCCTAGCCCCGGTCCGTTGCGCTGTTGACCTTTGGGAACTCCCCTGTCGTTCAAGCCATGGGTGGAGCTGACCACCGGCCGGTGCGGGTGGCCCCTCTTGAGCTCCGTCCCGGGTCGGTGGTGGGCATGTGGGGGCAGCACCGAGGGAAGTCAGGGTGACGCTCAGGGAGGGCTCCACCCTACCCTGCAGGGGCCCTGGCCCAGCCGACACAGGGGAGCGGGATGGGGGTCCCGCACAAGATAGAGGGGACTGTAGGAAGACAAGCTGGAGAGCCTGGCTGTTTCCGGACAGTCCTCAAGGCACCCGAGGGCCCTGGGCTCTCGAGGAAGCCGCCCTGGCCAGGAGGCGCGGCCGGTCCTGGGGATGAGTCCACAGCTCACCCTTCTTCTGTTTCCTGTCGGCTCTGTGGCTTTGTGCCCGCTCTGCCGGCGACCGTCCAGCCCCGCCAGCTGCCGCCTGCCTCCCGCGCAGGCCCAGGTGGGTGTGGGGTGGGGACAGGGCCGGTTGGCCAATGCAGGGGGGACCCCTCCCTCAACCTGCAGGAGTTTCCTCTCCTCCCAGCAGGCAGGCCCGGTTCCATCTGGTGACTTTTCAGGAACATGCCCCCACCCCCAGAGCCGCTGTGAGTCCATCTCTGCTTCCCCGGCCACTGCCAGGGGCTCCCTGGGGGTTGGGCCATCACACAAAGCCCACCAAGCTGGGTGCCTGCCTCCAGGGAGCCCAGGCCGAGGTGGGTGTGTGATGGCCAGATGCCCCCTCCCAGCCTCCGCTGAGCCAGTGCATGGGAGCTGAGGGCGGGGGCCTGGGACGGGAGCCCCAGAACAGACGACCCAGGGCACCTGTGAAGGCAGGATGCTGTGGATGGGCTATTAATAGAGTCCTCTCCCCACATGACTGTCCTATGTGATTAAAGCCACCACTGTGGCTGAGCTGGGGGCTGCCGAGACAGGAGAGGGCAGGAGGGGGGCCGCTCCGGGAAGGACCCTCAGTGAGGCTGGCATGAACAGGCCCTGGGCTCTGCTGGGCAGGCAGAGGAGAGCAGGACGTTGGGACCCCACTGCGCTGAAGACCCCAGGTCCCCACGGTGCTCAGCAGCCTTGGCGATGGCATGGTGGCCCCGTGCATGGGAAGGGGCTTCTCCAGTAGGAGGGCACTGGGCACTGGACACCATCTTGTCCACTGTGCGCACTGCTGCAGGAGCCTGGGCCATCTACAGGCTGCTTGTGCCTCACACCCAATCAGGTGACTCAGAGAAAGTTGCCCCTGGCCTTCCCTTAGGCCTGGTCCTGGCAGGAGCTTGTGTCACCGGCTAGGAACGGGCCAAGCTGCTGCTGCCCCCTGCCCAGAAGCATGAGTACCCAGGGGCTCCTGTGGGAGGAAGCTGCAGGCCTGGGGCTGGTCAGTGGCATGGTGGATGGGGCAGGGGGCCATTGGAGCACATCCCCCCCACCCCCCACCATGCTTGCTGCCCTGGCTCCCTGGGGTCTGAGTGCACGGTCCGGGAAAGGGTGGGGTAGGCCAGAAGCCGCCCAAAGGGGCAGAGCAACGTCTGACGGGTCTGCCCCCAGGACTCCCTCAGGTCCTCCTTGCTTCTCAGCTGGCTGATGTGTGGGGCCAGGACCCCTGCCCCCAAAACTCTCAGGCTCCTGCTGGAAGGCTGGGCCGTCTGCCGCACGGGAGGAAAAAGGCACATCCTGGCAGGGGGGGTGTCTAGCATGGACCTCCATCCTCCGCTTCTCCCCTGCCCCCAGCCCCTAGCCCTCCTCCAGGCTTGTCTGGGGCCAGCCCTGGGCCTGGCCGACCCGGCCGACCGTCCCCCAGGGTCCTCCACCCTCACCGAGACCCTCAGGCCAGCACTGGCTCCCTGCCCCTGGGCACTGGGTACAGTCACCCTGGAGTCCTGCCTGGGCAGGGGGGGCTTGAGGGAGCCGACGAACACTCCTTGATAAAATAAAAATAGTTGGGAGGAGGCGCCCAGACGCGCAGGGGGAGGGGGGCACGAGCTGCTTCTCAGGCGTTTAAATAATCTGCACCATATGTGTGGGCCTGGCCCTCCCTCCCGCGAGGCGCTGGCCAGGGGCCGGGCCAATCCCCGTGGGTGCGCACGGGAGCCCGGCGCAGCAGCTGGGGCGTGCTGACCTCTTTCTCTTCTCCCTGAGATCGCAGTCTGAGCGCCTACTGCATGCGGAGCCGGCACCAGCAGAGAGCAGAGGTGTCGCTCAGGGCAACAGACGGGGGGCTGAGGACCCCCTGGAGCGCTGTGGAGGCTCAGGGGTCCGGCCATATGTCCTGCTGTTGCTGCCCATTCTGAGTAACGTGGACACGGGAAGGGCTTGCTTGAAGATCCTTCCAAAAGGTGAAGAAGTGGAGAGGAGATGGGCTGGCCAGGGGGCTCAGGGAGGTGGGAGGCGTGCGCCCCACGCCCTGGCCCCTGTGTACGTTTGCTCAAGGAGGGGGCTAGTGAGTAGGGGCCTGGGCCCGTGCCTGCACCCCCCTTGTGGAAGGGGCCCTGCGGCGTGTGTGTATGCGTGTGCGTGTGCTCATGCAGGGAAGCCTTCGAACGTCATTTGTGGGTTTTGTTGGAAGAGCCCATTGATTTTCTAGGCTTCCCAGGGAAGAGGAGGAGATGCTGACGGCCCCTGGCCTCTTCCAGCCTCTTGTGTGAGGACGGGTCAAGGTCCGCGGTAAAAGCAAAGGTCGGTGCTACCCACCTTCTCCTGGCAAGGATGCTTCCCCCTTGGAGCAGCCACGGCCGGTGTCCTGGAGCCACTAGAGAAAGAAAGGAGTGGGGCTGAGGGGATCTTCTGACAGATGGGGAGACTGAGGCATGGAGACGGGCTGCCCTCAGACTCTGCTTCCTGGCAACTGCCCAGGGTGGGCCGTCTGGGTCAGCGGTTCAGCCATGGGGCAGGGCTGAGCTGAGGAGGCCACGGCCCCTGTCGTCTGGGGTGTCCCTGGGGCTGGAGCCCCTGGGGAGGTGGCCCTCCCTGTCCTCCGTCTGTGCTGGGCACATCCCTGTGCCAGGCTCCTCTAGGACTGCTGCTGGAGGCTCCGACACTGCCCGGTGGTGGCCAAGCCCAAGAGGGCTGGATGGCCACTGGACGGCCTGTGATGGCCGTGCCAGGCGTTGGCTCTTGTCACCTCCTGGGGCTGGCTTGGTGTCCTCGGCACTGGGGGCCCAGCCTGCGCTCGTCCACGTTTGCATGTCTGATGTGGGCCGCTCCTGGATGGCGCAGGGACGCAGCAGGACCAGACAGGGTGATGCCGCTCACTTCAGGAGCGTGCAGATCGGCACGTGCGGTTTTACCAGGCCGCTGCAAGGCAGCCGTGAGGGTCCTGGGGGGAAGAGCTCAGCTCCCGACACTGAGGACCAGCAGGGGCGTATGTGGGGCAGGCCTGAGGAGCAAGGGGCCTGAGGGAGGCCTCCTGCCCCTTCCTGGCCAGGGCTGCTGGCCCCCAGCTGGCCCCCAGCTGCCCCGGCCTGCACCGACAGCCTGTCGGACAGGTGTACGCTGGCTCCAGGGCCTGGAGGCCGCATCTGCTGGCCCCCCGGTCTGGCTGACCGAGGGCATGGACCGAGGCTGGGGTCAGGGTGCTCAGGGTGGCTGGTGCTCACACAGGCAGGCAGGGTGGGAGCCGGGCCGGGTGGTGGTGGGGTGTACCAGGTAGGGGTGGAATGATCCCAGCCCGGGGCCCCTCTGTGGCCCCATCGTTGGGGCAGCTGGGCTCTTGTCCCTCTGGGTGTGGGCCTGGGTTTGCTCCCAGGCATCACTGGGGTGGGGGTTTTCTCAGGTGACCCCAAGGGAGCAGGTGGGGGCTGGCTCGGGGGACATGGGGATTGGTGTGGCCCCCCTGCTCTGTGCTTGGTTCTCCTGGGAGCTGCTGTCCCTTCCCTTTGAGACCCAGGGCTTAGCCCCTGTGGAAGAGGGTGGGAAGGGAGGAGGCTCACCTCCTGGTGAGGGGGACTGAGCCATCGGGGTTCAGGGCCTGTCTTGGGTTCAAGCCCAGTTCGGCAGTCACCTGGGCCCCAGCCTTTGCACGTACCCGGCATGCTCAGCGGCACTGTGGGGCAGCATGGGCACCCCCGGAGCCAGGAGCTCCTCCCCCGTGGTGCCCTATGGCCCTGGGGCACCCCGGCTCTGCACGAGGGGCCACAGATCTGTGTCCACCTGCCTCATGGAGTATCAGAGGGGGGATGGCGGTTACCAGGGTCTCCAGGCAGCAGAGGGCCTTCGCTGGCACAGCCCCTCGTCAGGCTGGATTAATGAGACCTTCCTCTGCCCGGTCAGCAGAGGACCATGCCCTGGGGTGGCTGAGGAGGACTTAAGGAGTCTGGGGTGCAGGGGTCGGGCACACTTAACCTGTGCCTCCAAGTGCACCCCCTACCCAGGCAGGATGGGTCACCTGAGCTGAGAGCCCAAGGGCATGACCTGAAGAGGGCAGGTGCGGCTGGCTCAGGGAGCTTTTGGGGGCCCGGGAGGTGAGACCATCCTCAGAGTGGGGCCAGGCTTGGGGGAGGAAAGAGGAGCGGGTGCGATCAGGTGTAACCCGGGTTTAAAGAGATATAGGCTTTGAGGCAGGAGGGAAGGGCCCAGTGTCGGGAGGGGCAGCTGATGGGATGGGGGCAGTAACGTAGAACAAGGGGGGGAGTGGGGACCACCCTCGGACCCATGTCCTGGTCCCCACTCTGGTCCTGATGCTCCCCAGGGGTTTCTGGTCCCCCTGCCCCGCTCTGAGCGCCCCCCCCCAAGTCGCGCAGAGGCTGTCAGGGCTCCGACAGCCCCTATCTTCCAAAGGAGGCCCAGGACCCACTCCCTTTCCTGTTCCCGAGGCTGACAGGTTTCTAATCTAATTCCACACGGCACTCCTGCAAGGGACCGAGTCAGCACCGCTCCGGCAAAGACTCTTAATCGGGTTCTGGCGTTTGGCTTTGCGTCGACTATGTTGGGTCTGGTCAGGTGGGGCCCTGGCTCTCTGTGGTCAGTCCAGGATGCCCATCGCTGTCTCCTCATGGCCTGCGGCCTCCCACCCTTTCCGACCTTGGACCAGGCTGCCTGGCCTCTGGCACCTGCTGTGACCAGCTCTCCTGGGTTCGGGTCCTGGCTCCTCTCCTCTGCGCTGGGGATGGAAGGGTGACCGTCCCTGTCTCAGCGCAGCACGGCTAGGGCCGGGGCTGTTCTTGCGGTGCTGGGGCACGGGGTGCAGGGCGGGCTAGGGACTCATGGGCCCAGCGGCAGAACCGGACCCCAGTCCTCACGGCAGCCGGCTGCAGTGGGGTTCTGCCCCTCAGGGCACGCGTCACCTGTCTGCCAGGCTGGCCTGCCCCCTCTCTGTTCTCTTTGCCTGGCTGTCCTCCTCATACCCCAGAGCTGCCCGGAGTGTGGTCAGCCACCCTGAGGACTGTCCTTGTCTGGGCCCTGTGTCCGGTCAGCAGATGGGTGAGCGGGTATTCCCCGGGCCCGGCTCTCCTCCCCTAGGCCAGGTCCGTCATGAGGAGGCCCAGAGCAGCCCAGCCCCGGGGCAGGACTTGGTGATGAATGTGCCCAGGGCAGCAGGCCGCCACTGCCCAGAGAGGTCAGGCCGAGGGGCTGGCCCTTGGGAACCGAGGCTGCACAGCCAGGGGCCTGGAGCCGGGTGAGGAATGGGAGCGCTAGACCCAGGCCCGGGGACCCACACCCTCCCTCCATGCTCGAGGTGTAGCGGAGAGGGGCCCCGCTCGGCTCTGGGTCAGCGCACAGAGGGATGGGTGCTGCTGCTCCCGTCCCCTTTCACCGCCGCCCCCAGGGACTGCAGGAGCCCCTCAGAGCCCCCGGCAGGTGCGGGAGATGTGGGGTTAGGGGTAGGGGCTTCTCCGGGGGCTCAGGCCGGGATGGAGCAGCGGCGGCAGCCTTTGAGTCCAGCATGGGGAGGATGGTGGGGCGATGGTGGGTGGTCCCATGAGGACTGTCACCCCAGGCCTTACAGCAGTGTTCTTTGGGTCCCCAGGGTGACCACCTCTGTCTTGGCTGTCATTGCTCAGCCAGGACGTGGGGGCTGGTGGCCTGGGTCCTCGTCGACACTGCCACCTGCCCAGTGCCCTCCTGGTCTCCAGCTGGGAGTTCCCTTGGCCTAAATCCTCTGGCCAGCTGGGCTGGACCCAGGCTGGATTAGTCCAGGGGATTGGGCAAAGGATGGGCGGGGCGGGCAGAGGCGCGGCTCCCCTGCCCTCACACTCCAGGACGCTGCTTCTTTGGGGAATCCTTCGTGGCCCTGCTGGGTGGGCAGGCTGGCCTGGGGGCCATGTAGGACCACAGGGGACAGTCGGGCCAATGCCAGAGGTCCTTGGGAGCAGCCTGCAGGGGCCTCAAAGGGCTCTCAGGAGGAGGAGGCAAAAGCAGAAGAGAGAAGGGGGGCCTGTGGAGCCTCTGTGACACCTGCCATTGGCTGACCTGCTGCTGAGGTGGGGTGGGGGACACTGGCCCCCTCTGGCCTCTGGGAGCCACCGCTGGCCATCGTTAGCATGTCAGTCCCCTGGCCGTCTGCCCCCAGCCGGACTGGGGGAGCGGTGGGCTGCCTGGCAGAGGCCCTCCTCTGGGTCGGAGCGAGTGTGGCCGTGTCCCCACCGTGGCAGCTTGGCCCACTAGGTAAGGGGGCAGCCCTGCCTGGCTGTGAGGGCCTAGGACAGGCCTACTGCTCCTGGGGCCAGGAGGGTGGGGGCTACTTCTGGGGGTGTGCAAGGCCTGCCTCCTTCCAAGGAAACCTGTAACCTCCTGTCCCTCGGGTCTCTCTCTGGGGGTCATGGGACTCCAGCAGCACCCCTGTCGTTCCCTCTGACCACCCCTCCCCCGCCCTGGGGCATGGAGGCTAAACACCAGGCAGGCAGTGGGGAGGGTGGGGGTGGGGATGTCAGGGTCAGGGAGGGGCTGGGGGCAGGACCCTGGCTGGGTACTCAGGTGGCTCTAAAGCTTTTGCTGAGGGGTCCCTGGCACACTGGGGGGCAGTGGCACCTTCAGCCCCTACGGGCTGCAGGCAGCACGTGCAGGACATGGAAGCCCTCGGAGGTGGGCAGAATGGCCCTCACCAGTGTGAGACTCGGGTGTGGAGGGGTCGAGGCCTGCCCGGGAGGTGACGGGAAGCTTCCGCGTCTGTTTTGGCAGGGCTGACCCGTGGAAGGCCCCACCGGGGCTGTATGCCCCCTGGGTCTCTGCTCCAGCTGAAAGACGGGCCTGGTCCAGGTACCGCCTTCTGGAACCTGTTCCGGGCCTCTGGGCCACCCCTGTCCCCATGTCCTGCCTTATCCCTACGCTCCTACATACCAGCAGCCCCACCTGTGTCCTCACCGGGAGCCTGGCTTCCCTGTGGGCCCTCCCCCTGCAGGGCAGGGTCAGGGATTGACTTCCTCCAGGGAGTCCTCCCTGGCTGGGCTTTTCCGGCCGGCAGGGGCCTCCACCACACCCTCGAGGGTCCCTCACTCGGTGGGTCTCGTGGGGGGTAATCACTTGATGCTTCAGCAAAATGGCACCTCTGAGTCCTGGGCTTTCTGAAAGTAGGTGTGAGGGCCTCGGGGGCCATGCCTGACCCCATCCTTGGGCCTCTCTCAAGCCCCAGGGGGCTGCTGGCCTGGCGGGAAGCCCCCCAACCCCGGGACCTGGGAGACATGCAGGCTGCAAACAGGAGGCCAGGGGGACAGGGTGAGGAAGAGAGGGGAGGAACGCTGGGGGAAGCTGGAGGCTGGTGCTGCCCCCCTGCCCCCTGGCGCCAGCCTCCCAGAGCCCCCCTCTGTGCTTCCAGGGGTAGACTGCGCCGAGTTGCCCTTGCCGCGTGGAGGATGAGGGCGGCTTTCCTGAAGGCCACAGGAAGGGGTTGCAGGCTCTCAGGAGAGCCCCCGACCTGCCAGCTGCCCACCGGGGACCTGCCCTGTGCCTGGCACGGAGGCCTCAGCGCACAGCAGCCCCTGAGAGGGTGTCACAGACTGCGGGGCGGTCATGGCGGTCACTGGCGCTGGCAGAGGGTGGGCGGGCAGGTGGCCGGAGCAAAGGAAAGCAAAGCTGTGGAGGCCCTGGGTCCCGCCTGGGACCGCACCTGGCCCAGGCCAGTTGGGGGTGGCTGCAGCCAGGCTGGGCAGCCTCAGTCCCTCGGGTGGGGCCTGTGACCCAGGCCAGCACCTGGGGGTGGGAGCCCGCCCCCCCAGCGGGCCGGGAGGTGGGTGTGTGGGAGGTCCCTGCGCCCCTGAAGCACGTGGGAGAGAGGGGTAGGGCTGGCCTGGCGCTCACGGTGCCCTGTCTGTCTCTGTGCGGTCTGTCTGTCTGCGTGGACGTCCAGTGGAGAGATGCATGAGCGCCATGCAGGCAGGTACCCGGATGCTGAAGCTCCGCGGCGGCTCCAAGGGCCTGGTCCGCCTCTACGTCCTGGACGAGCATCGCTCCTGCATCCGCTGGCGGCCCTCGCGCAAGAATGAGAAGGCTAAGAGTGAGTGGGGCAGCCTTGGGGGGAGCAGCGGGGAGGCCCCTGAGCAGCTGTGGGGCAGCTCGGGGGGCAGCAAGAGCCTGAGCCCTGGGAATCTCCAGGGGGCTCTGGGCCTGGCACATGGGTCCGGCGGCCTTGGAGCTTTGAGGTGACCTGGATGCCAGGTGGGGAAGAGTCAGGACCCCATGCCCTTCAGGGCCCTGGTCTTGCGCCTGCCTGGCAGAGCCCTAGAGGACTCTGGGGACGGAGCGCCCTTTCCTGGGCTGGGTCTGGGATGGGCGGAGGGGCAAACGGACCTTCAGTCCAGCTGGGAGATGAAGCCTCCCAGAAACAGAGAGAGAGACACCCCCGCTGGGCACACACCGAGGGCCAGGCTTCGGTGCCTGGGGTTAGCTCAGGCAGCCTGGGGCAGGGGGCTGCCGGGCTGCCTGGAGCCGGGAGGGTTTGTGCAGGGGTAAGGGCGAGGTTGCTCTCTGAGCAGGGCATGGCAGGGACCAGGCTGAGAGGTAGGAAGGGACACATCAGAGTCCTCACGGGCCAGGAGAGACCCAGGGGTGCCAGGGTAGGGCCTCGGCCCAGCAGTTGCCAAGGGCACTGTCGCTGCCATGGGGCCTGGGAGAGAGCCGTGCTTCGGAGGCCCCTGGAGGGCATCCTGGAGGAGAGGGCTGGGACTGCCCTCTGGGCCCGGGGAGGTGGAGCCCCTGTGCTCACTTGGGGTTCCTCCTTGTATATGGCACTGTTCCCTGTACTGGGTTCGAGCATGAGGTGGGCAATACCACCTCACGACAGGGCAAGTTCATGTCCAGCTGAGCACCAAAGGAAACACAGAGGATGGAAAGAGAGGGGACAGGGCGATGGGGTCATGGAGGCTCCTCATGGAGAGGGGTGATAGGGCAGAGACAGGCAGGCCAGGATTGCGGGGGGGGGGCGGTGTGTGTGAGTGTGCTGGTTAGAGCTGACTGGCTTTGGAGGATACCCAGGAGGGAGGAACGGGGGGCAGCTGTTCCCTATCACTCCCCCCAGTCTGGAGGCCCAGAACCCCTCCACCCCTACCAGGCACATGCATGCACCCAGGGAGCTGGAGAAGGGAGGTGGGCAGCCCCGCTCCCCAGGTGGGTGGGCTCTGCATGCCTGGGAGCTCAGGGGGTGGGAGCAGAGGACAGAGGGGTGAGCCCACCCCTCACTGCATGGATGGGGAAGCCCCACCATCTGTGCCCTGGACAGGATGACCCCCAGAAGGGCACAGAGCCCGCCGGGCAGAGCGGCAGGAGGCAGTGAGAGCTGGATGGGGGTGCACTGCTGGGGGCCCAGCCCCGGTGCCTGGCTCCCAGAGGGGACACTGGGCTACCTGTGCCCCATGCGCTGAGAGGGACCCTACCACACATGCGGAAACAGACCCTAAAGACACCTTCCTGAGTCATTGGCTGGGCCTAATTCAGATTCTGAATGGAGGCTCTGTGGAGCCCCGGGTGCTGGGTCCAGTAATGAAATCCTTGGTGGAACTTGGGCTCGTGCACATGGAGCAGGACCCCGCTGCAGCCCTGGCCCCACCACCTGCTGGGGCCAGAGCTCACTAGGGAGGCAGCCCAGGATCAGGCCGGCCTCAGAACGGGGACGTGAGCTGGCCGGAGTGGGACAGGAGAATTGGCTCGTCTGGGCTCTCTCGCTCTGCAGCCTCCGGCTCGGCTCCGTGCAGAGGTCACGTGCCTGGGATTGCTAACAGGGGGGGGCAGCCCCCTCCCTCTGGGAGAGTGTGTGAGCCTTTTTCGCACCCAAAGGAAGTGGGGAGTAGACCTCGGGGTCAGAGCAGAGCAGGGAGGTGTGGGATCCCCAGCCTGAGCACCTTTGTACTTTTGCGGGTCCCTTGAAATACCCTTCCCCAGCTCTCCCCAGCCTGGCCTCTCCTGCCCCTTTGTGCTGAGCCGCTGCAGCGAGTGGGGCCCCAGGCCCAGGGCGGGCTGTGACTGGTGCCCCGCCCCCGCAGTCTCCATCGACGCCATCCAGGAGGTGAGCGAAGGGCGGCAGTCTGAGATCTTCCAGCGCTACCCCGACGGCATTTTCGACCCCAACTGCTGTTTCAGCATCTACCACGGCAGCCACCGGGAGTCGCTGGACCTGGTCTCGCCCAGCGGGGACGAGGCGCGCGCCTGGGTCACGGGCCTGCGTTACCTCATGGCCGGCATCAGCGACGAGGACAGCCTGGCCCGCCGCCAGCGCACGAGGGACCAATATCCTTGGTCTCGGGTGCAGACCTCAGGGACGAGCTACCCACCCTGCTGGGGTTCTCCTGCCCCTGGCGGGGTCACACACGTGGGAAAGGGGAGGAGGGAAGGGGTGCTTGGGCTGGGGTCCGCCCCTCCTCCCTGCCCGTGGCGGCGGGGGCGGGTGTGGCTGGCCCTGCTGGACCCGTGTTGGTCCCTAACTCGGCCCGGAAGTGGCTGAAGCAGACGTTCGACGAGGCCGACAAGAATGGGGACGGGGGCCTGAGCATCGGCGAGGTTCTGCAGCTGCTGCACAAGCTGAACGTGAACCTCGCCCGGCAGAGGGTGAAGCAGATGTTCAAGGTGAGGCGGGCCCCTCCCGCAGGGGCGGGCCGGTGCGGCGGCGCCCCGAGCACAGGCATTGCGGGGACGCAGGCGTGTCTGCAGGGAAGCGGCCCCGTCGGAGCTGCAGGAAGCCCCGGCGGGGCCTGCGGTAGATGGTGGGGGCAGCTCTCCCAGCACCCTGCGTCGGCGGAGGGGCGATTGCTCCAATGCGGGGCGTGGCCGCGGCGGCTGCCGGGGGCCCTCCCTGGGCTGGTGGGGGAGGCACTCGGGGCAGGCATCTGGTCACTGAGGGAAGCCACCCAAAGCAGGCTGCACCCCGTTTTCTCGTCCTCCCCTGGACTGCCCCGTGCGGTGGCCCCCTCCCCATGCAGCCTCCCGGTTCCAACCAGCCTGGTGGGAGGAGTTATGAAAATGCGTCTGTCCGCCGAGAGGCAGGCTTTATCGTCCGTAATTAGTTTCTCTCTCTCCGGAACCCCTGCTGGTGCGGCGGGGAGCAAAGGTGGCATCAGTGGGCCCTGCTTTGTGGAGTGACAGGCAGGCGAACCCAGCTCCTGGGGGGCAGCCTGGAAAGATGATTCTCTCTCTCTCATACACACACACACACACACACACACACACACACACACACATACACACACACACACACACAGCCAACTGCTCTGCCAGGCATGGCCCCTGGGACTTCACCTGTGCTCTCAGGACAGACAGGTGCTGGCACTTGGCGGGAGCGAGGGGAACCTGCGGCTCAGAGCACACAGGTCTGTGTATGAATGAAAGGGCGAGCAGGAGGCCTTCGGGCTGCTGGCCACGGACTAGGGGGGCTCACAGGGCCCCTCCTGGAGGCCCCCACGGGACAGAGCCTACCTGGGCAGTGAGGAGCTAACAGATGGCTCAGGCCTGCAGATCAGCCCCCACCTGTACCCTGCCGACTCTACCTCTGGGGACAGCTCTGGGGCACAGAGCTCTTCCAGACTGGTGAGGCTGTCAGGGGCCAGGCAATTGGCTGGCTTAGAACTCGAGGTCCAGCCTGGCCTCAGAGGTGGGAGGAGATAATCGTACCCTCGCAGAATGGGGCACGAGAGCACACAGGCTCCCAGGGCCTGAAGGTCCAGTGCAAAGTCCTGGCTTGAAGATGCACGAGTGCTGGGAGCCCTGGGGAGTCCATGCCCGCCTGTGCCTCCTGTAGGGACACTGGGCCTCTCATGCAGTCTCTGGGCACAGGGGTCCCCTACAGAACCCTTTGACCCGCCCCTGGCTTGGCTGAGTCTGGGCTCTGACCAGATCCTCTTGAGGTGGCCCAGAGCAGTGGGGAGACCGTGCAGCCTGGAGCCTGCAGGGGGTTGGGCTCTGGGCTGGCTGCGGAGTGAAGTGAGCAGCAGGGGTGGGGGGTTGATGTTAGCCTGGAGCTGTGGACCCCAGACCCTGGGAAGCTCAGACCCAACCAGCTGTGTCCACAGTAGTCCCCGAGAGCCTGGGCCTCCCTGGCCATCTTCGTGGCCACCCTCCCAGCGCCCTGGAGCCCAGGGAAGGGGGGCTGACTCCCCGCCAGGCAGAGCAGCTCTGACCATTAGCGTCAATTGCGTTGTCGAGAAATCTCAAGATTGTTCCCACCACCTGGAAGTCCCTGATCAAAGGAGAGATCTGTGTTGGGGTAAAGAGTGCCTTGAACATAGTTTCATGAAGTCTGAGATAACAGCAGAGTGCAGGCTAAGCCCAGCGTGGCCCTCGGACGGCCCTCAGAGTAGCTCCAGGCTGAGCATGCCCTCACCCACCGCGGTAACTGTGCAGAAAGAGCAGCCAAGGGACTCCTTCGGGGGGCACATCTGGGGTGAGGGCCAGGTCTGTGCTTTTGGGTCTCATCCTCGTAGAGTGTTTTCATTCGCCCCAAGGGCTGGCAGCTGGACGGAGAACGGGCAGCCACCCTGCCCTGGATTCCTGGCTGTACCACCCAGCACAGAACGGGGTGGGAGGCCAAAGCACCCCATGGGCTGGACACTCAAAGCAATGGGCATCTCTGCCCAGCTCCAGCCACACCCTGGGGAGGGCTGCCGGCCTGGGCTATCCTGTCAGCTCTCAGACCCAGGGCTGCCCGCAAACCGAGCTCCGGACATGTGGTCTGTGTCTGGTGTCTTCTGCGCCCCAGCACACATTGCTCTGCCCCGTCCCAGTTGTGGCATGGATCCAGGGGTCCTGGAGTGAGGCTCTGGGGCCTTGCCGGGTGCCTGTCTCAGTGCCAAGCTAGGCGTCCGTGTTAGAGATCAGCCTACCCAAGAGCAGTCCTCTCACTGGCCACAGGGACAGGGGGTGTCTGTGGTCCCCTGGTTCTCTGGTGATGCCCCTGGTTCAGAGAGGGCCTCACCTCTCTGGCACCCACCCCCAGTCACCCCAGATTGCGTCAGCACATGACGAAGGACTATCCCAATGGCACACAGAATGGGGAACATTGCTGTCCATGGTGCTGACCTGACGTCCATTCCTGCTGTGTCGTCACCCTCCAGGCAGGTCCTGCTCACACCCCACCCCCACCTCACCAGCCCAGAGCACTCAGGGTCTGGAGCAGCACCTTCTATGGGGCCCTTCTGGCTCATTCCTAGGGATTGCCACGGCCCCAGGGCACCTCAGGCTCCTCTGGGCAGCCCGGCCTGCGGTTGCTGGGTCCCTTGTCCTCTGGGTCTGTCCCTGGCCTTGGTGTTTGGTGTTTCCAGGGTCTGACACTTCAGTAATGTTCCCTGAGTGGTGGGTTCATGAAGGAGTCTGGTCTCACTGGGGTCCCAGTGGGTTTGCTCCTGCGGGGCTCCTATAGGTGTTGTGTGGGCTGCCCTGTCTGCAAGAGAAAGACAGTGGCCAGGTCCTCTCTCTCTGTTGTGGAGACTGAAGCCAGGGCACTCTGTACACCCTGGGGCCTTGAGCTTTTCTAACCAATGGGCAGCCAAGTGTAATTACAGGCTTACGGCCCAGGGTGGGCATTAACTCCAAAATGGGGTGTTAGCTCCCAGTATAGGGTGTTGGCTCCAATGTGGGGTGTTAGCTCCCACAGTGAGGGCTTGACCCCCAAGGTGAAGTGTTGGCTCTAAAGTGGGGTGTTGACTCCAGGATGGAGTATTGGCCCCCAGATGGGGTGTTGGCTCCCAGGTGGGGTGTTAGCTCCCAGTATAGGATATTGGTTCCCAGATGGGGCATTGACCCCCAGAGTGAAGTTTTGATTCCAGTGTGGGGTGACTGTGTCAGGTGTAAGCTGATCTTGAAAGGCTGGGACTAGGGAAGAGGAGGGTCAGATCTGCGTTAAAGGGTCACCCAGTGGCTTCTTGGTGGAGAGTCAAAGGGGGAGCCCAGCTAATTCACTGCTGCCAGGATCCCAGGTGGCTATCAGTGTGGGACGCTGGGGGACACAGAGGTTTTGTCTTGCAGGAAGCAGACACAGATGACCACCAGGGGACGCTGGGCTTTGAGGAATTCTGTGCCTTCTATAAGATGATGTCCACCCGCCGGGACCTCTACCTGCTCATGCTGACCTACAGCGACCACAAGGACCACCTGGACGCCGCTGACCTCCAGCGCTTCCTGGAGGTGGAGCAGAAGGTGAGGGCACGGGCAGTAGGAGCAGGGTCCTAGCCTCCGTGGCCGCACCTCGGGCTCCCAGGGCCCTTGAACAGGTTCAGTGTGGCTGAGAACACTTCAGTGTGAAAGGATGGGCCACAGCCTGGCATTCAGGGTTCCACTTAGTGGACCTGCTTTGGTTCCCATCATGGGCCATGCCAGCATATTTCAGGGTGTGTCCCATGGAGGCCCTGAGCAGGTGGGGAAGTTCTGTGGTTTCTTCTCTGTGCGCCTCTGAGCAGCTCAGCCCTGACCACAGACACCCTGGCTTCCTGAAGGGAGCCTACACTTGACCACAACCTTTAGTGTGGAGTTCCTCCTCGAGCAGGATTTCCATGTCCCAGCCTTTCCACCTGTTCCCGCCACGGGTCTGGCTAGCGTAGACCCCTAAGATCCAGGCCCACTGCCACCGCCATTCACCCATTTGTCCAGCAGATGCCCGGATGCCTTTGGGTGCCAGAGGAGCATGCCCACCCATTTCTCTTGCCTCCGGGCCTTCCTGTCCATCCCGAGATGCTGAGGGCTCCCTGGGCTTTGCCCTGCTGACTGGGGACCCAGCGTCCAGAGGCTCAGGGATGGGGACTCCTCAACCTCGGCTGAGGCGGGCTGGGTGTTGCTTTCTGTGGTGGGCAGGAGGCTGGACATCTGCAGCGGGAGAGGGGAAGGCCAGTGTCCCCTGAGGAAGGGGTGCTCCTATGATGGGGCTCAGACAGCATAGGGTTCCCATCCTTAGGGCTGGTGTGAGGCAACCATGAGGACCAGCTTCCAGACTTGTAACTTCTGGAACCCTCAGGGACCCAGTTCTGGGCAGAGAGTGGGAGGGGCAGTCAGCCTTGAGGTTAGGGGCCAGAAGCAGCGGCCACTGGGCTGGGCCTGGAGCTGGGTGGCTGGATCAGCAGGAGTGGCTGAGAGACCCAGGCTGGGTCTACGTGGCATTTGCCCAAGATCTCCCACCACTGCTGTCCTGGGCTGGCACCCTGCCCCGCTCTGCCCTATGAGGCTGCCTCAAGCCCGGGGCATGACAGAGGGCTGCCCCTGGGGCTGTTTTCCCAGAACCCCTCCCTGCGCTCATACAGTTTGCTGGGGTTCGGTCCTTGTGGCAGTCCTGCTGGTGGGAGCACTGACATCTTGTCCAGATGGGAGAGGCTGGGACCAGCCTAGCGGGATCCTGATGTCCAGGGCGATTCCCGCCCAGCCCAGCCACTGTGGGCAGCATTGGATTGAGGCTGTGGGTTCTCTGTGGGTGGAGGGTGGGAGAGTGGTCCTGTCTGGGATGGGCAGTACTGACTCATTATTCCCTGCCCTTTGCCCTAAGCTTTCCAGAACTCTCTCTATATCTGGGGCTCAAACTGTCCACCGGGTGGGCAGTTTGAGCCCGGACCCAGGCCCCTGGACTCTGGGCCTCCCAAGGTCCACAGCTGCTCTGAGCTCTGACCCCATTTGCCCTGCTTTCCCCTCTATCACCTCCCCCGCCCCCCCCCCCCCCGGAGTCCTCAGGACTTTCTAGAAGCCTGGCTGGTGGGACTGCATCTGGGAACTGGGGCTCCTGGCCTGGGCTGCCCCTCAGAGCCCTGGCAGATCACTCAGCCTCTGTGCGTGGGGTCGTTG
The DNA here is from genome assembly GCF_002007445.2 of Ailuropoda melanoleuca. Lineage (NCBI taxonomy): Eukaryota > Metazoa > Chordata > Mammalia > Carnivora > Ursidae > Ailuropoda > Ailuropoda melanoleuca. The sequence continues at coordinate 1,248,411 of NC_048228.1, forward strand.
ATGTGCAGGGCCGCCTTGGGCTCGGCTTTGTTGTGCAGCTTTCCTGTGAGAGATGCAGGCAGCAGGGGGAGGCAGGGAGAGGAGGTTCCCTGTGCCCCTGGGGTTCCTCCAAGGTGGGACTGGGTTCTGCTTGTTCTGCACCCCTGCGCACACGAGGCTCCCTGCCAGGACGGCCCTGGTCCATAGCTCTTGAGCTCTAACACTGTGGGCATGAGGGGTGGCCCAGCTGATGGAACCAAAGACCCCTCCCCTGCTTTAAGGATCTGCAGTCAGAGACAACTCTTCCAAAGCCAGTAGTCCTGTGGCCACCAAGTCCCAAGTCTTATGACACTGGGGGTAGCCAGTCAGGGAATCAGCCTGCAGGGGCCCGAGCCTCCCCCGCCGCCATGGTCGGTCTTGACGTGACCATCAGAGGCAGAGTAGGAGGCAGTGGCGGTGTTTGTGGAGGAGGGGGTGCTGCCTGAGGCTAGCCCAGGCCAGTGACGGGCTAGCCTGGGCTTAAGCCCTTGCTCTGGCCTAGATGGCAGGTGTGACCCTTGAGAGCTGCCGGGATATCATCGAGCAGTTTGAGCCCTGCCCAGAAAACAAGAGTAAGGGGGTGCTGGGCATTGACGGTGAGTGGGGGCGTCGCTGCTGTCCTGGCAGGCCGATGGGGGGTGCTGGCGGGCGACCCGTGGGCCTGAGCGGGCAGCTTCCTGTTCTGCATGGTGCGGGGATGGGTGGTGCTGAGATGAGCCGTGTGGCGGGGCCGGCGGGCAGGGGCTAAGCACCCACCCATCCCCGTGCAGGCTTCACCAACTATACTCGGAGTCCCGCCGGCGACATCTTCAACCCCGAGCACCGTGGCGTGCACCAGGACATGACGCGGCCGCTGAGTCATTACTTTATCACCTCGTCCCACAACACCTACCTCGTGGGCGACCAGCTCATGTCCCAGTCCCGGGTGGACATGTACGCCTGGGTCCTGCAGGCCGGCTGCCGCTGTGTGGAGGGTACGTGGTGGGGGCCCTAGGACACCACATCCCCTCAGCCCTGGGGCCCCGGGCCTGGGCTGCAGACCAGCGTCTCCTCTGGGGGACAGCCCTGTGGGGTCTCTGAGCGGGGCGTCTGCCCTCCTCCCAGGCAGGGGCTGTGACAGGCTCCTCCTGGTGTTAATTGCTGAGCAAGAGGACCCCTTCAGTCAGCCCATGAGCTGTGGGTCTCCGGGCGCGGGCAGCCAGGCTCCCGGAGCTGACTGAGTTCTGCCTGCCCACAGTGGACTGCTGGGACGGGCCTGACGGGGAGCCCATTGTGCACCATGGCTATACTCTGACCTCCAAGATCCTCTTCAAAGATGTCATCGAAACCATCAACAAATATGCTTTTGTCAAGAATGAGTGAGTGGCTGGGACTGGGGAGGGGGGCACAGCAGGGGTTTGGGTGGGGGAGGGGCTCAAGTGGCTCTTCCTGCGCCTCCTGCACTCCCTACCTGGGAGCTGTGTTTGCAGAGCCCAAGGGCTTGATTTGAGTCAGGGAAGGGAGTGGAGCCGCAACTCTGGGGAGAGGGAAGGCAGTGGGTGCAGGAGCTGAGAGCGGATGGGCTGCGGCCCCTGTGCACACACACTCGGCAGTCCCTGGGGTCAGCTGCCTGCGGCAGTGGTGGCTCTGGCACTAATTACCCCCAGGAAGCTACTCTACGTCCGAACTCAATTTGCTGTCGCTCAGCTGTAGCTACAGACACTGTTGAACAAATTCCAATTCAGTTTCTGGAAATAGAAGACCGCCTCCCCACACTTACAGTCACCTTCAAGTCTTGGCCAAACAAGGCTCACAGGCAAGGAAAGAACTAATTTAATGAGGGAGGGGAGGAGAAGCAAGATTGATTTAGGAAATAGAAATAGAGGGTCCCCTCCTGAAAGAGCTTGCCCAGGCTCTGTCTTGGGCTGCCAGAAGGGAGTGGGAGTGATAAGTGGCAGCCTAGGCCCTAGAACTGCAGGTGAGAGAGGCATCTCAGGGCAGGGGAGGTGGGACAGACAGGTCTCTGTACCTGCAAAGGACCCAGGGACCTGCTAGGGTCTTAGGACAGGGCTCACGCCTAATGTGAGTTAGCATAATCCTTGCAGGCATAGGGCTCTTCCCTAGGGCCTTGCGCTTTAGGCTTCAGTCTCTTGCCTGAGAAATGGGGAGATGAGTACTTTTGCCCCAAGTCCTGTTTGCCCTCTCCACTTCACAGGACTTGCCTATCTCTTGCTCTGATTCATGCCTTCTAGGTCTGGGTCACCTATGTTTTCTAAAAAGATCATGTTACCTTTTGGCAAAAATCCAAATAAAATGTGCACTTGGTTAAAAAATAATTCAAACAACTGAAGAGCATATAATGAAACCCCTATGTTATACTCCCCCTTCTGCACTACACAGGTAATAACAATGCTTTACCAGATGGTATGTGCCTGGCTTATGTCTCCTTTCCTATGGGGCCAGTGTTGGGACCCCAGAGCCATTCACAGGACCATGTCTCCAGTATCTAGGTCATGAGATGATCTTTCTCAGTCTATTCATTGCTCCACATTTCTCCTCAGTGGAGTCCACATCATTTTTAAACCATGACTTGCTGACTTGCTTGAATGTTTCCTCTTATTTTCCTGGAGTTTCTAATTGCTTTTTTTTTTTAATGGGATATGAACTACATGCCTTCTTTACCTGTCCCTAAAATCTCTCAGCTCCTTTCCTACCCACTCAGTTGCTTTTCAAAGCCATTGATGGGCCCCCTCCCAGAGTGGCTGGCAGTTCCATCTATCCTGGTTGTTGGTGAAATCCCTTGATGTCTTACACAGGTGGGGCCTAGCCCTCTGCTGGCTTCACTCTGACTCTTCCACCTTGGGGCTACAGGTACCCAGTGATCCTGTCCATTGAGAACCACTGTAGTGTCATCCAGCAGAAGAAGATGGCCCAGTATCTGACTGATATCCTTGGGGATAAGCTGGACTTGTCATCAGTAAGCAGTGAGGATGCCACCATGCTTCCCTCTCCGCAGATGCTCAAGGGCAAGATTCTGGTGAAGGTGAGCCCCTGCCTGCCCCTCCTAGGGCCAGCATCCTGCTGGGCCCCTGACCTCCGATCTGTGGCCAGGTGAGGGACAGTTACCCTGCTCTAGACGGTATGGGGTTCCACACGATCTGTGGCAGATTTGAGGAGTCAGGGTAGGCCCTACCCCTGACCTGGCCTCAGTCTCCCCCCATGGTCACCATTCAGTCTGGGGGCCTCCATGTGCACTCCCCGGTGTTTCCCTCCCGTTCTGCTGCAACAGGTAAGTACTAGGATGGCCCCTGCCCCTGGCCTGAGGTCCGCAAGCAAGCTTGAGAAAGGCTCCTTCCCTTTGCTGCTTCTCGTGTGGGTACTGGCCTCCCAGGACTTCCTCCAGGACCCCTCCCATGGTCCACTGCCTTCCCCAGGGCAAGAAGCTTCCCTCCAGCATCAGTGAGGATGCTGAGGAAGGTGAGGTGTCTGATGAAGACAGTGCAGACGAGATTGATGAGGACTGCAAACTTCTCAACGGGGATGTGAGTAGGGGCTGGGAGGCCCTTTTCGGGGAGTAGGGGAGCTGCAGCCCCAAACAACAGGCTCTTAGCCTTGCTGTGAGAAGGCAGGTGGCTGAGAGAGGAACATTGGGCAGATGCAAGGGTGCTTTGTACCGCGGCTCGACAGCTGGGCGCATGCTCAGCCAGTGGGGGCCCTTCCCTACCTGCCCCTTCACATGAGACACGGCCCCTGAGCCCCCAGCTAGTGGGCTTCCACCTCTTCACGCAGAGGTGCTGGGGCTGGGGGGTCCCACAGGGAGGCTGAGGAGTGAAAAAGAGCTCGGCATAGCGGGGCTGGGGGGGACTCTCCTCTGGGCACTGTCGCAAGCTGCCAGTGCGAGGTCGGGAGGCATTAGTTCTCCCCGAGGGGCCATCAGACGGGGAGTAATCGCACAGAAGCATTCCCGGCCGCTGTTAGCGGACTGTGTCAGAAAGCCCTGAGGCAGCAGACTTCTTTCTGCTTCGGATGTGCCTGCAGATTTCTCGGCCCAGGTGACAGTAAACCCATGCTGTCTGAGGTCTGCCTTGCATGACTCCAACCTGGGCACTGGGGCACCTGGATGCCCACGGCCCAGGCCCTGGCCCGGAGGGGTCCACGCGTGTCAGGGCTACCATGGGGGCTGCTGCAGGCAGGGAGGGCGCCTGGAGGCGGCACTGCCCAGCCCCTGATGCTGGCCAGCCAGGCCGTCCGTCCCTGCCCCCTGTCCACGTCCTTAAGGTGTCTCGTAGCCGGTGGTAGGATCTCAGAGCCCCAGCTGCTTAGGGCTCCTGGAGCCCGGAGTGGCCACTGGGTACCCTGACATCCCTGCCCACCCACCCAAGGCCCACCAGCAGGACACGTGGCAAGCTGTCCGCTGAGTTTCCGTGGGCAGCATTGTGCAGCTAAAGGATGCAGGTGTTAAAATCAGAGAGGCCTTGGTTCAGGGCCTACTGGTCACTGTCTGTGGCCCTGGGCAAATCACATGGCTGCTGTGCGGCCCTGGGGCGGGGTGGTGTGAGGGTAAAGCAGCGCCTCTTAGGAGTGAGTGTGCGGCTGGGGCCAGGGCTGAGAAGCCAAGATGGAGTTCGAGCTCTGCAGCTCCAGGGGGCCGCTCCGGCAGGGATCTGGGGGCCAGTGGTGCTGCTGCCGTGGGGCTGGGCACTGATGGCACGGGGTGGCCATCCCGCTCTGGCAGGTCGCCACCAACCGGAAGCGTGTGGAAAACACTGCCAAGAAGAAACTGGATTCCTTAATGAAGGAGTCGAAGATTCGGGACTGTGAGGACCCCAATGACTTCACCGTGTCCACGCTGCCTCCATCTGGAAAGCTCGGGCACAGGGCAGAGGGCAGAAAGGTGAGAGCCCTGCAGCCCATGAGGTCAGCCTGCGGCTGAGGGAAGGGCCTGGAGCATGTGGTCTGTGCACACCTGTGCATCCATAACCCCCCCCCAACCCGTCCCCACATTTCTGGGTGGGGGGACACAGAGCGCCTGCAGTGAGCAGGCGGGTGACCAGGTGGGCAGAATGTCCAGCGTGGGGGACACGATGTGAAGTCCTGCTTTCCCTTGACCAAGCAATATCTGGGCGTGTGCCTGGGAGCTTAGTGACATGCAGATGGCCGCTTGGACCTGGGGGGCTTGGGTTTGCGTGACTTCGCATGAGCGGGAGCAGGTACTCAGGGAAGGCTTCCTGGAGCAGGAGGAGGAAGAACAGGAGGAGAAGCAGTAACAGCTCAGGCTGAGCCACCGGGCATGGGCTCGGAGGGGGCATCAGGGGATCCACCCTGCTCCCAGCAGCACTAGGCCCTCTGCTGCTGGGACATGGGTAGGGGGATGTTGGGGTGTGGGGGTCTAGGCAGAGGGGGGAGCACCTGGGCAGTGGGGTCATGCACATGCCCCCAACATACCTGTCTGTCCCCTCTGCTGGGGGGCCCGACGCTGTGGCCCCCACCCTCTGGGAGTTCCCCGTGTGGGAGAGGGCAGGTGGCTCAGAGTGCAGTCTGATGGGCAGGGAGGGGACCCCGATCTTCAGTGCTTGGCACAACTCTAGTGGGTGCTGGTGCTGGCCAAGGACAGGCCTGATTCTCTGGGGGGGACCCAGCACCTCCCTCCCTGACATCCAGAGGGGCCAGAACTAGACCTCCTTGATCAGAAGGGGCTGGCCAGGCCGGGCCCTGCAGCCTGCGCTCTGTCCAAGTCATGGATGGTCCTCCGCCGGCTGTCCTGACGGCCCCACCCCACCCTGTTGAGCTCTCTAGGGTCACGAGGCTGTGTCTAGGGGGCAGAAGTGGCCCAGTGTGGGCCCTCTGTTGCCCACAGCCTCCCTGAGGGTGGCCGGAGCTCAGGCCTGAGCTGTAAGCCCTGCCAAGCTCCGGCGTGCGGGCGTTGGGGGTGACAGTGGATTCTGGCTGAGGCTGCAGCTGCTTCTCCAGGATGCTGGGCAGACACGCGCCTCTCCTTGCTGTGCCCAGATTTAAAGTCGCTTGTGCATGGCGTTTCAGGCAATGTTTACAGAGCTGCGGAGCGTGTCGGCCTCAACTGGCTCCACACGCACCGCGCACACGGCTCCCAGCGCCTCTGCGAGCGTGCCGCGGAGCATTCAGGAAACTAGGAGGCAAATGGGCTGGTGTTGCTAGGGCCGGGGACGAGAAAGAGAAACACTTCTAGAGCAAGCTGGAGTAGAGTGGATGCTGAGCTCCTCTGTGGTGGATCTGTGCCTCGGGCTTTGGACCAGCTCCTTCCGTGCAGCCCGCTGACAAGCAGGGCGCGAGCAGGGGAGACCCAGGGCGCAGGCAGGAGCTGGAGAGCTGCCACCCGGACTCCCCACAGGCCCAAGCTCCTCCCCAGAGCAGGTGTGGGCAGGGCCCGGGCAGCCGGTGGAGTTCGGGGTAGCTGCCCGGCAGCATCGTGGGCCGCACGCTCCTTTTCCAATGTGTGAGCCATGGCGGTGTTCAGGCCGAGGGGGTGGGCACCACATGGGGCTCTTCGGGGCAGCTCCGGAGCACGAGGTCTTGTCCCCTGTCCCTGGGGCACAGCTGACCATCTTGTGCTCCCCCATCAGGCACAGTGGGGCCCAGCTTGAGCTCCAGGGTCCACACCGGAGGGGCCTTGCTCCCCTCCTGGCTGAGAGGCCGGCGTCCAGGCTGGGGCATGGTTGGAGGGGAGGTGCGGACGGGCGGGGGTGCGTCCCCGGGTGTGTGCGGACCTGTGTGTACAGGACTGGGCCTGGAGAGCCCCTTGGGTGGGGGCAGGGAAGGAAGGCGTTCCGTAAGTAGTGCCGTGGAAGGCTCACGGTAGCCCTGAGGTGAACGAGGGACAGCCGCAGCTTGGGGGGCGCAGACCAGCGCCTTTCTCCTGAGGTGAGACCTCTGTCTCCGTGAGAAGCAGAGCTGGACGCCAGAGCTGCAGGGAGCTCCGTGCGAGCCTTACGTAAGCACGCACGGCTGAGCCACGCTCCAGACACACAGACGTGTTCATCACACACTCACCCTCCGTGGGAGAAGAAATTCAGAATCGGGGCCTTAATGAGTTCAAAGCCGCACCCCGCGAGGGGCCCGTGGGGCCTGCACTCTCCCTCTCAGACCTTGCTCCCCCGCACTGCCTCAGCCCTGGGTGGGCGGTGGGTTGTGACTCCACGGCCGGGGCGGCAGCCAGCCCCCCCTTCTCCTGCTCCCCGTCACCTCTGTCTCCCTGTCCCCCAGGCCGAGGAGGACATGGAGTCCGGGGAGGACGCCAGGGCCAGCCGGGGGAACAACCGGATCCTTATGAGCGGCTTCTCCAAGCGCAAGGTCTGGCGGGGCTCCCGGGTGGGGCCACCTTGCCGGAACCCACCATGCTCCGTCCTCCCGCTTGCCCAGCTGTCCCTGTGCTGGCCAGCCAGGGGCGTCCCCTCCAGCTCCCCGGGCCCCTGGCCTGCCTCCCAGAATCCCCCTTTGGACTCCTAGCCACGTCATCTGCCTGGGGCTACGCAGGGCAGGTGCCTCGATGGCCCTCCCCTGGCCTGCACCAGCCAGCGCCGTCCCTCGGGGCCCAGGCCGACAGGCACACTGCAGAGGACAGGCCGGCCCAGCCGGGCAGCTTGGGTGCCAGGACCCCAGGGCAGCAGGCCTGCCTCCTGCGCCCTCCCGGCCTGCACAGGGGCCGCGGCTGAGCCAGGGGCCCCGCAGAGCCTGACTCCGCTCTCCTTCCACACAGAAAAAGAGCAGCAAGCTAAAGAAGGCGGCCAGCGTGGAGGAGGGGGAGGAGGGCCTGGACTCCCAAGGCAGCCAGAGCCAAGGGTCAGTGCCCTGCCCCAGCCTGGACCCTTCACAGACAGTGGCGGCGGCAAGTGCCGAGGCCCTTGTCCCTGCAACGCCAGCGTTGGACGCGCAGGCCCTGCGGTGGCCCCGTGACCGCACAGTGGGGTGGGGGAGGGGGAGCCCAGGGAGGGGACCTCAGCGTCTCGGTGACACACTGGCCAGCACGGACCCCTGTGCCTGCTTCTAGCACCCATTGCAGTTGGAGAGACATTCTTGGGGGGGGGGCTCAGCGCCAGCGCCTGCCCCTCCCCCATGTCCCTTCTCAGGGTCCGCTGCACATCCCGGCACCCGCAACGGGGCGCGGTGGACGTTAGGTGGACATTTGGCATGAATCAGTGAGCCTGGCTCGCACACTGTGGTGCCCAGGCTGGCCTGAGTCAGGAGGGGCGCCCGCCACCGGGCCCTTACCGATGTCGCCCGCCCTCCTCGCAGGGCGAGCCGGCAGAAGAAGACCGTGAAGCTGTCTCGCGCCCTCTCGGACCTGGTGAAGTACACCAAGTCTGTGGGCACGCACGATGTGGAGGCCGAGGGTGAGGCCCGAGGGCCCTGGGGCTGTGTGGGAGGGCTGGGCCGCGGCCCGGGGGCGCCTCTGAGGCCGGCCCCTGCCCCGTAGTGGCGTCCAGCTGGCAGGTGTCATCCTTCAGCGAGACCAGGGCCCAGCAGATCGTGCAGCAGAAGCCGGCCCAGTACGTCCGCTTCAACCAGCGCCAGCTGTCCCGCGTCTACCCGTCCTCCTACCGGGTGGACTCCAGCAACTATAACCCGCAGCCCTTCTGGAACGCCGGCTGCCAGATGGGTGCGTGCGGCTGGGACCGTGAGAGGGGAGGGCCCGGCGCTCCTGGGGTGTCGGGGGCTGGCTGTGCAGGGCTCCGGGGGCATCCTCCCAGGACGCCCGGTCCTGGTCGTGCACAACGGTGAGCCCGGGGTCGGCTCACACAGAAGAACGACGGACTCAGGGGCAGCCGAGCAGGGGCGGGGGGAGGGACGCGGGCTGGGCGCTGACCTGGCCACCTCACGCCCCCCCCCCCAGTCGCCCTGAACTACCAGTCGGAGGGACGGATGCTGCAGCTGAATCGCGCCAAGTTCAGTACCAACGGGAGCTGTGGCTACGTGCTCAAACCACAGTGCATGTGCCAGGGTGAGGCCCGGGGCGCGGGGCGGGCAGGGCCAGCTGGCGTCCACCCGCGACGTGGCCCTCCCAGGACGCCGGAGGTCGGGGTGTGGTGAAGGGCCCCTGCTCTGCCAGGGGTCGGCAGGGGTGAACTGGGGAGCCCCTCCCCACGCCTGGCCCCCCACGAGGTTCCGCAGCAGGACGCGTGTGAGGCGACGCCCCACGGGCTCGGGCCGAGGTGCCCTGCAGCGAGGGCACCAGAGCTCCCGGGTCCCTTCCCAGACCCTTCAGTGTTTGCACTGAAAACCGCCGGAAATCATGAGCGGAGCTCTCCCCGTTTTAACCTGAATCCTCCCCCCACCCCTCCTGCTGCCCCCTCGCTGGGGAGCCCAGCACCCCGCCCCACGCAGAGGCAGCGTGCCAAGAGGGGCGAGGACAGGCTGTGTCCTAGCTCAGGCCGGTCTCAGAGGCGGCCAGCATGCAGACCCCTGGTGCCCCCATGCTGGAACCCTGCCCCCTGTCCCCCTGCCCCAGTCTGGGGCTCCCGTCCAGTAAACGGGGTGCAGGGGGGTGCCCTGCATGGCCGCTGCCCTCCTCAGCCTGGCGCCCTGCCCTCCCAGGTGTTTTCAACCCCAACTCCGAGGACCCTCTGCCCGGGCAGCTCAAGAAGCAGCTGGTGCTTCGGATCATCAGCGGGCAGCAGCTCCCCAAGCCGCGGGATTCCATGCTGGGGGACCGAGGCGAGGTAGGAGGGCCCTGGCATGGGTGGGTGGGGCTGGAGAGCCACGCCGGGCCCCGTGCCACCCCTGCCCTCCGCACCCAGATCATCGACCCCTTCGTGGAGGTGGAGGTCATCGGGCTCCCCGTGGACTGCAACAAGGAGCAGACGCGTGTGGTGGACGACAACGGTGAGGCACCGGGCCCCCTGGCTCCACTGGCCACGGCCTCACGGGGGAGGGAGAGGTGGGGCTGCTCCTGTGACCCAGGCAACCTGCCCGCTGCCCCCTCGCTGGGGCCCGTGTCAGAGCCTGGTCCCCAGGTGCTGCTCCTGTCGGCCGGGAGCCCAGCCCAGGCGGAGGCACCGGAAGAGGGCGCGGGCCCAAGTGGCCTCCAGGCTGGACCTGGGGTGGGAGGTGATACCTGCTCCCCGTGGCCTCTAGGATTCAACCCCATGTGGGAGGAGACCCTGGTGTTCACTGTGCATATGCCTGAGATCGCACTGGTGCGCTTCCTTGTCTGGGACCATGACCCCATTGGGCGTGACTTCATCGGCCAGAGGACACTGGCCTTCAGCAGCATGATGCCAGGTGGGCGGGGGGGCCAGCGGGTGGGGAGGGGCAGCGTCCCCCATATGAGAGACCACGTCCCCTGCTCAGGCAGGCATCCACCACAGAGACCAGCATTCCACCCCCAGACCAGCGTACCCCACAGACCAGTGTCCCCTACGGGTCAGCTGAGGGCACCAGGGCTGAGCTTCCTCCTAGGGGTCGGCTCCTGCCATGGGTGGGCCTGGGGACACAGAGGGAGCTGAGGAGGAAGGAGTGAGATCAAGGGCGCTTGGTGGGTGGGGGAGGGGAGGGGCCCTCAGGCCGAAGCATCGCCTGGCCCCCCGGCAAGAGGAAAAGCGCACAATACCAGGGGGCTTCCTGGAGGAGTCCCCAGAACTGGGCTCACGGGTTGTATTCAGGGCCTCAGGACCTTTGAACAGAGTGGGGCAGGGTGAGCCCTGACCGGCTATTTCAGGCTATCGGCACGTGTACCTGGAGGGGATGGAAGAGGCCTCCATCTTTGTCCATGTGGCCGTCAGTGACATCAGTGGTAAGGTGAGTGCTGCCTGCAGGACCCCTGGCCTCGCCCCACCCCGTCCCATCCCAGCCACATTGCCTCCTGGTCACCTCGCTGGGCCTGTTTCTCCTCCTGCAAAATGGGTGGTGGGGGCACCCGACCTCCACGTCCTGTGGCCACTGCAGCCCTCCCCCCCAACCGTCTCTCCTGAGCATCCTCACTCCTGTGTCTCAGGGTCCTCAGTCCTCTGTCCGTTTCTGGAAGGGGGCCGCCTGGCTTTGCTCCCCGCCCCCCCGTGTCCCTGGATGGGGGTCCTCCTCTGTCTCCCCAGTTCTGTGCTCTGGGCCTGGGCGGGGCCGGTGAGTGGTGGGCTGCCAGGTGTGCATGGGGGGCCCGCGTGGTCCTGCCGCTGACAGTCTCTCTCCTGCCACCTCCACGGCCCGAGGTGCTGCCGGGCACGGCGCCACAGGCCGCTCGCCTCTTGCCCACCGTCAAGCCGTCTGTCCGTCCTGCGTCTGCTTGTCTCTGCGGGCTCCGCGCCCGGCTGTCGGTGTCTCACGGCCTTCACTCCGTCTCTGTGGTCTTGCAGCGGGCTTCCCCGTGTCCAATCTCACGGCCTTCACTCCGTCTCTTTGGTCTTGCAGGGGGCTCCCCCGTGTCCAATCTCACGGCCTTCACTCCGTCTCTTTGGTCTTGCAGCGGGCTCCCCCGTGTCCAGTCTACGTTTAGAAGGACAGTCCTGTTAGGAGCTCGAAGGTACCCCAGCGCCGGGGCGGCGGAGCCCGCCCGCCCCCCACCTGCATGCTCAGGCCGTCCCATTAGCATCCGTGATTCCTGGTAGCATTTTGGAGACTGTCAGCTCATGTGACATGGATCATGACGTGGTTCTGGGGTCCCTGGGGCCATGTTCAGCCGCAGGGCAGCATTTATGAGGCAGGTCCAGGACTCCGGCGAGGCCTCCTGTGCGTGGACCCCTCCTGGCCTTCTGTCCCTCCTCTGTCCTCTGTCTGACGCCTCATGCCCCTGCCCACCCTGCCCCTCTGTGTCTGGTCCTCTAGCTTGGAGCGCCCCTGGCACCCCGGCACCCGTTCCCTCTCCCTGCCCTCGCCCTTCTTCCCGGCCACCTCCACCCACCCCCTCGGCGTGCTCCCTGGCTCTGTGTGCGCCCAGGATGCCTGCTGCGGCGTGGGGAGGCCCCAGGGACCCGGAGCTCTGAGCTTGAATCCTGGACCTTCTTCTAAATGACTTTGCAGCTAACTTTGACCAAATTGCTCTGGATTTGGGATCTTGAATCGGGAAGCCGATTCAAGTGCTGGCCACATGAACACCTCTGCCCAGAAGTGCCCCCGAGTCCCTGGGGAGTTGTGGCTGTTGTTGGGGCCTCTGCATGTGAGGACCCTTCTGGCCTCTGCACTCTGGAGACGCAGCTGTCAGCTTCTCTGGCAGTGACCTGGGCACTTGCTAGCTGGTCCCAGTGACCCCTGGCCTCCCTCCTCAGGCAGGGAGATCACTGGGAGAGGCCTGGCTGCCTGGGAAGGCCGAGCCGGCAAGGGCCCTGCCCTCAGGGCTGCTGAACAGAGAGCAGGCTGAGCCTGGCAGCAGTCCAGGAAGGCTTCCCAGAGGAGGCAGCCCCTCTGGGGGAGTGGGCGGGCAGGGACATGGGAGAGCAGACCGCTGGCCTGCGCCCGGCTTTGCTTGCTTCTTCGGCCTGCGGCGCCCAAAGGCAGGGTGAGCGTGAGTGGGGCGGTGCCTGCTCCCCTGGGGTTTCCTCTCATCTTTCTCTTCATGCCAGCACCACCCAGGGGCCCTGTGCCAGCCTGCTCCGCCAGAGCCGGGGGCTTTGGGGGCCTGTGAGGGTACCTGGTGCGGGCACAGGAGCCAGCGTTCAAGGTCCCCGTTTGGGAAAAGCCTGGGGGCCTCCTCCTTCCAGCCCGCCCTGGGCCCACGTGTTCTGAGACCCGGAGACCCTCCCCCTGCACTCAGGGAAGGCAGGGTGCATCCCTGGTCTGTGCCGAGGCCATAGCAGCTGCTGTCCCTGGTAGACGTGCCCTGGGGTCCCTCTTCCCTACGCGCAGCTGGGAGCGGCACAAGCCTGACATTCCCGCTGGTGCCTTCGCCAGGCTGGCCCTTGGGCTGCGGCAGGCTCAGCCCGGCCAGAGTGTGCCTGGGCTGGGCTGGCGGTCCCTGGTCCCCGGTGCCTGGCTGCCAGCTATGTGGGCTCCTTCTCTTGCAGGTCAAGCAGGCTCTGGGCCTAAAAGGCCTGTTCCTCCGAGGCCCAAAGCCCAGCTCCCTGGACAGTCATGCTGCTGGGCGGCCCCTGCCTCGGCCTTCCGTTAGCCAGCGGCTCCTGCGGCGCACGGCCAGCGCCCCGACCAAGAGCCAGAAGCCGGGCCGCAAGGCCTTCCCGGAGCTGGTCCTGGGCACGCAAGACACAGGCTCCCAGGGGGAGGCCCGTGACGTGGCAGCCCCCTGCCCCGGCCCCGCTCTGGAAGCCTCAGCCCCGGAGGAGCCCGGCAGCCGCAGCCCCCGAGGTAAGGCGCCAGTGGGGAGAAGCCCGGCGCAGGGGAGTCTGGCCCAGGAGCAGCCCCCTTGTGCCCCTGAGGGCCCCGGGCCTGCTGGGATGGCCGCCACCTGCATGAAGTGTGTGGTGGGTTCCTGCGCTGGTGAGGACGCCGAGGGCCTGCGGCGGGGACGGCTGCCCAGCCCGGGGCCCACAGCTGTGCACGAGGCCATCAGCCAGCAGCCCCGTGCCCTGGCGGACTCGCTGGGGGTTCCCTGCACCAGCGCGGGGAGAGGCAGAGGGGCCCCGTGGCAGGGTCCGGGCGGCGGCTCTGTGTCCTCGGACTCCAGCGACCTGGGCAGCCCCGAGGTGGTCCCCCGCTGGCCCGAGAGTGCCCACAGGCAGGCAGGGGCCCTGCAGAGGGAGATGAATGCCTTGTTCGTTCAAAAGCTGGAGGAGATTAGGAGTAAATCCTCCGTGCCATCCACCGGTAAGACCAGACGCTCCTCCCCAGCGTCCTCTGTGCTGCCCCCGCACCGCCCCTCGGCATGGCCTGGGCCAGGCGTCCTCCCTGCCCTCTGCATCCAGAGCTGCTGTCTCCGTGTGCTTATCCTGGCTTCCCTTCCCACTGTTCCGCTGGCTTGCCTGGGGAGTCCCCGTAGCCCTCAGCACCCCCTCCCCATCTGATGGTGCCGATCCCCTAGGCCTCTTGTCCTCAAAGGCCCCCCTCCCCACAAGCCCCTAAGCGGCCGGGGAAGCGAGAGCAGGTCTGACTCCAGGTGCTGTGCGTGCTGACGTCCGGCCTTCTTCGCTGGCCTGCCCTGCCCGCTCCCGACGCCTTTCCTGAGGCCTGGGGGCTACTTCCAGCCAGGGCCAGGCTGCAGGTGTTCTCAGTCCTCTGAGAAGTCTGGTGGGTCGGTGGTGCCCTGCAAGGCAGCCCCCGAGACCCCCGACGGTGCCCGGCCCCAGTGCTTGCAGGGAGTGGAGTAGAAGGCGCCTGCCCCTCGGCCCTGGGCCTTCATTTCTGGCCTGAGCTGCGCTGAGCAGCTTTTGCGAGGTTGTGTGACAGGCAACAGCCTGACACCTTGTCAGGAAGCCCTAGCCTGGGGGGGGGGAGCGCTGAAAGCTGAGCCATTCCCCTCCCCCAGATCCTGATCCCACCCTGCACCCCGCCCAGCCTTGCTGTTTGTCTGTCCACCTGCCAGCCCCACCCACATGCTGACCACCCTGTTCTCCTTTCTGTCCCCACGCTGCCTCCATAGTTAGGGATTGAGAGCAGCCGAGTGCCAGGTAATGGGGCCCAGCCCCCGTGTGCCCTGTGCTGTCCCCAGCCCTGGCCTGTTGGGGGGCCCTGTGGACCCTGCCTGTGGGCACAGACCATCTGCTCCCCCCGCCCCAGCAGCAGCAGAGCCAGAGGGCAGGGTGGGGGCAGCTGTATGCACATGGAGGGGCCTGGCCGCTGAGGATTCTGTGGGCACTGTCCACGGGGGACGCGCCCAACACGCTCCTCTCTCTCTCGTCCACAGATACCTGCCCCTTCTCCGCGCAGAGGACGGGCTCCTCCCTAGGTGGCCTGGAAACCATTGCCGAGGAGCCAGCCCCGGGCACTGGCCCCCCTCCTCTGGTGGCTGCTCCCGCCAGCCCCTCCCTGGGAGGGCCCCCGTGTGCCTCAGGACCCAGCACCGAAGTGGCGAGCCCCCCTGCGGTAGCTCTGGGAGCTTCCGTGCCCTTCCAGCCCAGGACCCGAAGCAGAGGGGACATGGAGCCGGCCCCGGAAAGCCGGTGGAGGGCGTACAACGGCGGGGGCCCCGGGGGGGCGTGTGAGGGGGCCCCTAGCAGCCAGATGGTCAGAAAGGCTGAGAGGGAGGGGCAAGCGCCCTTGGAGCTCCCGGGCGGATGGCGGCTCCTGGCTGGGCCCTGCCCCACCGTGTACTCAGATGCCACGGGTGGGGACCGGCTGTGGCGGCGGCTGGAACCCGGCGGCCATCGAGACAGCGTGTCCTCGTCCTCCAGTGTGTCGTCCAGCGACACGGTCATTGACCTCTCCCTGCCGGGCCTGGGTCTGGGCCGTGAGAGTGTCTCGGGGGCTCCAGCCGGACGCCTGCCCCTGCGGCCCTGCTTGGCCCCAGCCACCCGCCTGGACCTGCCTGCTGTGACCAAGAGCAAATCCAGCCCCAACCTGCGGGCTGCCAGCCAGCTGCCCTCCGCACCGGAAGCGCTTCCGCCTCGTCCCCTGGCCCCCAGGCCGCCCTGGGGCCGCCTCCCCCTAGCGGGCCTCCGGGACTGCCCTGCAGCCGCCAAGTCCAAGAGCCTGGGGGACCTGACTGCTGACGACTTCGCCCCCCAAGTGGAGATCCCGGGCCGGGGCCTGGGCCTGGCCAGGGAGGGGCGGGCAGGGCGGGGGGTGCGGCGGGACGCCCTGACGGAGCAGCTGCGCTGGCTCACCGGCTTCCAGCAGGCTGGCGACATCACCTCGCCCACCAGCCTGACTGTTGCGGGGGAAGGGGTGCCTGGTCCCCCAGGCTTCCTGCGGCGCTCCTCCTCCCGTAGCCAGAGCCGCGTGCGCGCCATCGCCAGCCGGGCCCGGCAGGCCCAGGAGCGGCAGCAGCGGCTGCAGGGCCCGAGGGGACCCCCAGGGGAGGAGCGGGGCGCCCCCGAGGGTGCCTGCTCAGGGGGCCAAGGGGGTTGCGGGGACGTGCCAGCCCCCTCCAAGGGCTCCGCCGCCACCGGCCTTCTGCTCAGACTCTGACGGACTCCCCAGGGCGGACCCCAGCCACCCGCCCCTTGGCCCAGTGCTGCGATCCCAGCCGTGCTGAGCGCCCGCAGGAGTCCCGGCCCTCTGCCCCCCACCCCTCCCCCGGGGAGGAAGGGAGCCTGCCCAGGGTCTGGGCAGATTTCTCATGATGTTAAGATATATACGAGGGGTATTTAAATTTTCAGAGACAAAGCTTGTGCAGCATTAAAGTGGCGCCCAGCCCTTTCCCCGTCGTACCTGGTTTTCTGCAGCACGGGTGCATGGCCACGCGTGTGGCTTGCTGGGTGCTCGTTATGTCCACGGAGCGGCCCTGGGTGCTGCCCGTCCCTGCCCAACGACACTTGGCTTGCTCTGCACAAAGTCTGCTCTGTGTGGGACACTCACTCCAGACACCCAGACACAACTCCAATAAACACATTCTGGTTTGCTGCGGGTGGGGGGCACCCACCCACCCACTCCCCCTGGGACCACCTGACACGTGTTCCTGGGCCAGGGTCTGTGTGAGGACACCCTTGACCTCTGTCCACAGAGGGCTCGGTGGACTGGCTCCCCAGGGCCGGGACCTCCAGCCTCCAACATGCAGCCCCTGATCCCCCTCTCCCCGCCTCCCGGTCCCACTCTAGGGTGTGTGGGGTAACCCTGGCCGTGGGCAGGGACCCCAGGCCAGAGGACTCCCAGCTGGCTAAATGTACGCACTGTCCTCCCCTGGAGAAGGCGGGATGCCAGCCAGGCCACAAGGGGGTCTGTGTCTGGGCTTGTCCCCCACCCCGGCACCCGGCATCAGACCTCCACAGGCACCACCTGGGGTGCCAGCGGCCACCAAGGACCTCTGCGACAGGCAGTGCCCTTTATGCAGCGGGTTTGGCTGGGGAGGCCTCATGTCCCACCACCAGGATAAGCTCTGCTGTCTTCCCGATAAGGCCCGCGGGAAGGTGGGCGCCTGACACAAGGCTGGGCGTTGGTGGGTGGGCACGCTCCCCCTCACCGTGTCTTTCCGTAGCCTCCAGGGGCCTGTGCCAGCCACTTGCCCCATCTCAGCAAAGACCGGGTGGAGGGTGTCTGCTGGCCCCATGCACCTCTCAGAGCCACCAGCCCCCTCTTCAGGTACAGGGAGCGTGCTCATGGCAAGCTGTGCCGAGGCTGGGAGGGGCACAAGGCAGGGCATTCAGGAGCCGTGCCTGGCCTTTGGGGCCCCTAGAATCTGGGGGGCGTTGAAGGGGGGCACCAGGAGGAACCTCAGCCGGGGGGCTCTGGGCCAGAGCCGGGCTGGCTGCTGGGGCTCCCGGGGGTGGTGCCCTGCCTCATGAGCAGCAGGGGCCCATCCTTGTCCGGCCCTGGGTTGGCACTGCCTGCCACCACACAGTTACTTCCCAGGGGCCGGGCTTAGCACCTGGGCAGCCTGGGTCTGTCCCAGAAGGGTGCGTGGCGGCAGGGACGTCCTCCCCGTGTGGCTCTGCCCAGCTGACGTGGGGCTGGGACACTGCAGCCCCCCTGACGGCCAGGCTGGGCAGGTGGGAGGACCTGTGGGGGCATCTGGACATCGGGCTGAGCCAGGCTCTGGTTGGACTTCTTGAGGCCTGCTGGGTGTCCGTGCTGGGCTCCCCTGCACCAGGCAGGCCAGCGCCGCTCCCCCACCAGGAAGCAGGGAATGGAGGGTAGTCGGGCCGAGGGCCCAAGGAAGCCACACAAAGGTGGCCGTGGTCTGCTAAGCTGTGTAGGAGTGTCAGCTGCGGAGTGCAGGGCCAGACCGTGGTGGGGTTGAGGCAGGGGGACCCTTGTGGGGGGGGGTCGGGGTTAATGGGGACCCCCTGCTGGGCCACCGGGGGCCCTGAGGCTGGATGCCAGTGGGGGCACAGACCCGACCCGGCCAAAGCAGCAGCTGGGAGCCACTGCCACCTGGGGCTGGGGTGACACGTGTGTGGGTCGCTGGGGGGCCTGGAATGCTGCAGGAGCGGTCACGGCCCCACATGAGAGTGTGCACAGTCCGGGAGGGGGTCGGCCGCCTTCCGAGGCTGGCTCCCAGGTGACTGAGCAAAGCCCCCTCCAGCACAGGCACGGGCGGTAGTCCTGCGGCGATGCGGCGGCCATGGCTCTGGCCCACACCCTGCGGGAAGGGTCAGTGCTCAGCCCTCCCAGGGCCTAGCCCAGTGAGGTGCCTGCCACAAACAGGGCTCTGGGCTCGGCATCGGATCGGCTCCATCAGGCCCGAGAGCCCTTGACGGCCCTCCGTGGTTGCCGCCTTCAGTCCCGAGCGTGGCGCAGCCCGGCCCATCTGTCCCGGGTGCAGTGGGCTGCGGGTGCCCAGGACGACCTTCCCTGACAGCCACGCTGGCGGGGTGGGGGGCAGCGACGCAGGAAGCCACACGATGTCCGGCCTAGGGGCTCCAGCAGTGAGCGAGGGCGAGAGCCTGCTCCCGGCCGCCCCAGGGAAGGGCTCGCAGGGCCGCTCTCTGCGCAAGCACACGGCACGGTCAGACGTCACTCCAGCCTCTATTCGGTGCGCGCCGGGCCCCTGCTGACCTGCCGACGCGGGCGCGGATTTACATCTATAGGAATATGTGCATATATATATATATAAAAGATTATTTCACAGTTAAATATATTCCAATACGAGTGTCTCACTGGACAACAGTTGCGTCTCCCACCACGAACACGGCAGCATTAAAGACCCCAGCGCCGTAAGCGCCACTCTCACGCCTGGGCGCGCCTGGCTCCGAGTCCCGGGCGCGACAGCAACATTCTGATCGGAGCTTGGTTTCCCTGCTGAGGTCGAAATATATTCCCGACAAGCGACGAGCAGAACAGCCCGGCAGCGCAGGGCCTCACTCGGCCGGGACCTCGTACTTGAAGATGACACTGAAGAGCTGGCCGCCCAGCCGCTCGGCCAGCCAGGAGTTCTTGAGCACGGCCAGCTTGAGGCTCTCGCAGCGCAGGGCCGCGTAGTAGTTGGTGTGCACGGCACGGCCCATGCCCTCGATGACCACCAGGTCTGCGCCTCGCTCCCGAACCAGCACGGCCAGCCCCTTGTCCAGGCGGCTTCGGGGAGGAAGGGGCCGGTGAGGCGGGGGTGGTGGGGCCTCACCCCTGCACCGAGCTGCCCCCGGGGGACACCACGCCCTGCGTCCCCATAAGGGCAGCGACTGGCAAGAATGCCTGGGGCCCCCAGACCTCTGCTACGTCCCTGGGCTTAAATCACCATCCCCCCCACTGCAAACCGGGCCCGACGCCGCCTCTCTATGTGGGACTGATGAAATCCCCCTTCCTGGTTAACAGCAGGGGAGGAGGTCGGCCCCAAGAATCACTCCGGCCCCGGGCCGGCTCCCGATGGCCAGGTTCTCATGCTCTAGGATCCTCAGGGCCGACCCGGTCGTCTGAGCCAGGGGGCACGGGGGCGTCTGCTCCTCCACCAGACAAGGTACACCCAGCCCACGGTGCGGCCAGCGCGTCCCGAGCCCCCCGGCCCAGGCCCCCAGCCAAGGGCTGCTGCCTTCTGCTGCCGGGGGCGGGCGTGTGGGTGCGTCGAGTACCTGAGGTCCAGACACGGGGAGCTGGAGCCCGTCTGCATCAGCAGCAGCCTCTCCTCTCTGAGCGCCGAGCTGCCGAGCACAAGGGGTCAGTTGGCGCCCGGACACGCCCACCGTGCCCCCCCCTCTCCGGGCAGGACCCCCTGGCTCCCGGCCAGCTTACTAGACGATGGGGTCCATGGCCGCGATGTGCTCGGCCACGATGAGGGACTCGCAGTAGGTCACGTCATTCAAGGCGGGTCCCGAGTTGCACGCCAAGATGACCTGCGGCAGGACGCCCCGAGCTTTGTAGGGACCTTGGCCACAGCCCAGCACCGAGCCAGCCTCTGCTCGCCCGCCCACCCGGGGCTGCCGGCGGAGCAGCACGACCCCCGATGACCTCTCACTGCTCGGTGGCCTCCAGGAGGGCCGGCTCCCGGGTCGGGATGAAGACGGCCCCAGAACACTGCGGTCAGGCTGACCCGAGGTCCGTGGTGTGACCAGCCTCACCCGAACCTACCTGCCCCACACAGAGGCCACGACGGCGCCAACCCCACTGCGAGTGGTGGGCCCAGGGCAGGGGTCCCGCCGCAGCCTGGACGCTCACCTCCGTCCCTCTAGAGAGAAGCTCCCTGACAAAGGGGAAGACTCCCAAAATGACGTCTATTCCACTGTTATCTGCGAAAATTAAGGCACATTTGTGAGGGGGCCCCTGTAAGACAAAACCAGGACGTTCAGTCGGGAACAGCGCGTCCAAGCGTTGCAGACAGCTCCGTACTCCACACTCCCCGCAGGCCGAGGCTGAGGGCTGCCGGCTCCCACGGGTGCTGGGGTGCTGGGGGGGCAGGGCGCCTGTGCCTCTTCCAGAACCGCGGCCCCAGTGACCTTGGAGCCGCGGCCACTGGCCTAATGGTAGAGCCTGCAGGAGTCAGGCTGGAGCAGGGGGCAGGGAGCTCAGACCCCCCCCCCTCAGTGGCCAGGGGAGTGGGCTGCCACACGTAAGACTCTGGGAAGGCCCTCAGTGCAGTGCCCCCGGGCAGCCCCGCGCCATCTCCTGTGGCCCTCCCGGCCTCCCGGGCCTCCCTTGAGGGCGCGGCCTGGCACGGGGCGGGGTGGGGGGGGCGGGGCCGCCGTGTGTACCTTCAGCCTCTGAAGCCACTTGCTGTAGGAGTCCACGAGCCACGGCCGCTCTGTGGGACACAGGTGTGGTCAGCCACACCGTCCCCCGCAGGCACGCCCCCCCATAGCCCTGCCCTCGCTAGCTCCCTCCCCTGCAGGGCGGAGTTCCGGAGCAGGCCCGGAGCCCTGGGTGCCCCTACCTTGTAGCTTCATCTTCGCCTCCTCAAAGCCAAACTGGGGGTCAGATTCGAGGACGCTGCGTGGGGAAGAAAACGAGTCACAAAAAACCCCACACCTCAGCTTGCAGCATTCACTGGAGAGCCTGGATGAAGCCTTTCCCGAACCAGCCAAGCGTGCCAGGAACCGCAGCGGGGAGTTTTACAGGCTCTGGAGCCGCGGCGGTCTGGGCAACCCCCGTTCCAGAACACGGGCCGGGGGCGGGGGGAGGGGTCCCAAGTGCGTGGCAGCCTCTGGCAAGACCCTCAGTCAGCGCCAGCCTCACGTGGCACCTGCCCCAACGTGCCACCCGAAGGGACAGAGAGTGACAAGGGTGAGCGGGGGGAAAGGCTCTTCTCAATGTGGACCCAGTGAGGGCCAGGACAGGACACCGGGGGGGGGACAGAGTGCCCAGCAAAGGGAGAGGCTCTGCTCTGCGATGGGTGGGCTAGCTGGCAAGGCCCAGGGCTGGGTTGGGGTGCCACTGCCTCGGGGCCCCCGGGAACTCCTACAGCACCCTCAGACCGAGAGCCCAGGCCTGGGTGCTCAGGGGGCCCGGGGTGCGCCTTCCCACGTGAGTCCACAGGCTCCTTCGAAAGCACCTCCTTCGCCCAATTTCAAACATCAAGTATTGTTTGCTTCCTACTCCATCGTGCTAAGCCTGGGTTTGGATTTCTACGGCTGAAAACATCAGCCCCCAAATCCACGCCCCAGCTCTCCACGTGCCTGCTCTGAACAGGCTCTGCACAGCAGGGCCGGGAGAGCCGCCAGTCATTCCCGGGGCCACTCACGCCCCCAGCTATGCCCAGGGCACCGGGACCCCATCCCCCCGTTCCCCCACTGCCACCTCCTCGGGGGCCGAGCTGGGGCACCGCACGTGGCAGAGGGGGACAGGACGGGCCGTGGTCCTGAGCCCGAGCCAGAGTGAGCAGGCAGGGGAAGGGCTGAAGCATGGAAGGGCCGTGAAGGCTGCAGGCACCTACTCAGAGACAGCTTTCGCTCCCCAGTCGAAGACGTTCCCCGCCAGCAAACCTTTCACCAGGGCCAGCTGCCTCTCCTCCCAGCCCAAGGCATCCAGACAGCGGATCACCCTCGGGAAACACTTTAGTGCGACCCCGTTTTCCTTCTGCTTGACCTGTGGGGAGAGGCGAGGCACTCGTCAGGAGTGAAGGCGTGGCCCTGCCTCCCTCGGGCCCTCGGCAGACAAGGCAGAGCAGAGGGCGCCCTGCTGGGGACATGACCACAAACCCACCCTGAGGGGACAGAATGCCCAGCACTCTGTCACAGGAGCTCACATAAACCAGGATGTTAACGTGTGCTGACTGGGAACAGCGCAGCTGTGGATAGGACTCGGGCGGCGTCCGGGCCCACGCACACTTAAACCTCACGAGGGGGGCCCCAGTGTGGTCGTGCTGTGGCCCCGCAGGACAGAGAAGGGCCACGGCGCAGGACTCGGACCCTCATCGTGCCCAGCACGCCATCACCAGACACTCCGTCCAAGGGCAGGGGAGGCGGGAACAGGGTGCAGCGCTGGCTCTGAACCGGGTCGCCATCCCCAAGCACAAGCCGCCTGGGCAGAATGGCCCAAGGAGGAGGGTGGTGCCTCTTGGCCAGCTGCTGGGCTCTGGCTGGCTTGTTGCCTGCGAGGGCAGGACTGGCGTCCACAAACGCCAACTTTGAGAGAACAAGCCGACCCCACCAGGCCAGACACAGGCGACGCCTCCAACCCTCGGCTTGTTAGCAGGCGCTGTCCACCAAGAGGCCACCCCACACTCGTGGGAAGCAGGCCAGGTCGCGCCCCTGCTCCCTGTGCCCCCTCGCGGGTGCCAACCCAGCACGGTTAGGCGGCACTCACTTTGGAGTAGGGGTCTGGGAAGTTGAACTCATTCAGACAGTGCTCCCTCGTGTCCAAGAGGCTGCGTACGGTCAGGGTCCCGTAAGCACTGGGGAAGAGGCGGGGGAAGGGCAGCTCAGGGGGTCGACGGCCAAGCACGTGGCCCACCATCGCCTCTGTCCCCAAGGGCATCTCCGCGGTGCCGGGCCGGCACGGGAGCATCAGGCAAAGCAGCAGAGCGGCCCAGAGCGCGTGGGGGTGGAGGGATGGGAAGCGGCCCACAGCAGTACCGGGGGCGGTGATCGGGAGCCCGGCCCACAGGCGGAGTGCGCTTTCCCCGCAGAGGTGGCCGCCTGCACGTCTGCGCCTGGGGCCATGGGACACTCACAAGGGCTGGTGCCGCAGCGTCTGCAGTTTGCCCCAGTACTTCTGCCGGAACTTCTCCGCCCTCTCCGTGGCATCCACCGAGCCCGGCTGGCTGGCCACAGCACGCTTCACCACCTGCCGAGCACAGGGCACTCAGCACAGCCCTGACCTCGGCCCGGCCAGGGCCGTGGTCTGGGCACGTCCCCATGCACAGGGCCATGGCCACTGGCGGTGTCCCGGGGGCTTTCCCCTGCGGGGTGGGAACGGGGTCACCGCTAGCCGCCAGCCCAGGCTTGGAACCACATGGCCCGGGACGAGCTCTGGCTGTGCCGGGGGAATGGTGGCTCAGGACCACCCTCGAAGGCTGCACAGGGTCCGCGGCTGGGGGCCTCACTCTGAGGATAGAGCCCAGGGGCCTGTGAGGCTTGAGGAGAGACGCTTGCTCCCCGGGGGCCGTGAAGGCCTGAGATGCGACCCACCAGAGCCTGGAGTCCAAGTGCAGGTGCCCCGACCCTGCACACACCGTGTGCCTTTGAAGAAATGCCGCCACCAGCACGGATTCGGCGCGGTTGTGAGAGACGGGCCTCGCGGGAGCACGCCCCCACGTGCGGACCCAATAAACCCCTGGGGTCACGTTTACACCTGAGGAATAGGAATCACCCCTCAAACTCCAGCGCAGACCCCACGGCCACTGGAGCACACCCCCCCCTCCTTCACCACACCTGTCGCTTGCGCCTCGGGAGCCCTAGGTTTCCAGAGATGCCTGTCTCTCGTCCCCAGGGGCGCCCGGCCCGCCCCGAGCCCTCACCCCGTCCAGGGCCTCCTCGAAGCAGGTGAGCCAGTACTTGCGGGCCAGGGCGTCGTCCGTCAGGTCGACCGTGTCGGGCACATAGGAAGATGGGTCCAGGAGGAGTGGCAAGTTGACCAGCGGTCGCTCCAGCCGGTCCATCTCCAGCAAGTCAAACTGGGAGGGCAAGAGGCGGTGTGTGCGTCGGCTGGGTGGTTCCAGAAGACTGAGACCCCTTGTGCGAGTCTTAGAACTTAGGACCGGATGAGGCCGCAGCAGACAAGCCGTTCTTCTCGGACCCCGTGCACCCTCCTTGCAGCCCTTCCCGGCCTCGGCACCCAGAGCCAGGCTCCCCGGATCCCGAGTCTGCCCAGCCACACAGAGGCCACCTCCCTCCCACGTGTGCACCTTCTCCCCAGAGGCTCTGCCGGTGTTCCTGCCAAAGGGTGGCCCCGTGGCCGGGGGCTCCCGCACCAGCGTGTGCCCCTCTCCCCCCAACACGGGCTGCACTTCCAGACCCTGTTCCTCCTGCTCCGGGCTCCGCAGGCGCGGCCCCCACTCACTGCCCAGGAGGCTCTAGTTTTGTGACTCCCGTGGTACAGCGCCCACGGCAAGGCTGCGGGGACTCCCCAGGCGGGCAGTCCAGGCTCCCACACTGGCTCCTTCCTCTCCACAGCACGGGTGCCCATCACACAGCCTGGGACTGAAACCAGCCGGGGAGGCTGCGCCGAGGCGGCGGGGCCCCGTCATGCCCATCGTGCTACCTGTGACCGCCAGCACCGGGCACGCACTCCAGTCGCTCCAGAAGGAGCGGTCACTCGGCTAGCTGGTGTTTTAAGTTTTACGTTGTTAGGACAAAGCTGGTGTGTGCGCCAGCCCCGGTCCTCGAGACCTGCTCACAACTCCCTCGGCGCACGCCCGGTGGCCCTCTCCCTGTTCTCTAGGGAAGGGCCAGCCACGCCGCCGCACGCCCCACGCAGCCCTTGTCCGCCGGTGGCGATGACCGGCAGGCTCGGGGGTGAGAAGCCGGTGTGCTCCGCGCGTGGCGTCTGCACAGGAGCTGCCACTTGGGGGACACGCTGGCTTTCGGGATGCCCCAAATGACGGGAAGCTCAGCCAGGAGACAGCTGGTACATTCCCAGGCGATGCAGGAAAGTGGATGGTCACCATGTCTAGGGCCTCGGCCCGGTCTTCAGGGGCTTCCCCGCTACCTGCCAAGCAGTTCAAACCTCAGCTTTGCCTTCGTCGGCTCCACACACCCCGTGTGCAGCGGGGCCTCCGCCCGCCTCACAGGCCACACGCAGACCCAGCGCGACGGGTGCGTAGGCGGACAGTGCGGGCGGGGAACGAGCCGGCACACACAGCAGCTCTGACACGCCTTCCCTGCTCACGCATCCATCTGGCTTTACGATCCTAAGGCAGGAATCCACAAATCAGAAGTCGGGGATCAAAGATGCAGAGACGCTTTGCGTGTCAGTCACCTGCTCCGGCCAGGCCCGGGGCAAGGGGCCCGGAGGGAGTTCTCCCCAGGGTGGTCAGGACTGAATGTCGCGAGCCTCAAAACGCTTACGCCGACTAGGAAGAGAAACTGCGTCTATAACCGAAAGTCAGCTCTGCATCCGAAAAGCCAGCAGGCTGGTCCTGAAGGAGGCGGCACTGTGACTCGTGTGCCCAGACTAGCTGCCTGGACTCGTCCAGTGGGTTCTCCAGCCCAGTGCTGAGCTCTGCTAAGTGCTCAGAGACTTACAACAGTAACATGCCACTTGGAGGGACGTCCTCAGCCAGCCTGTGATTTCCCCAGGACGGGCAGGGCAGCAGCGTCCTGTGTCTGGCTGACACTGGTCCTGGTGGGAGACCCTGTATGCCCGCTCAGCAGGCCGGAGGAGCCCTGCCCAGTTACGCGGGCGTCTCCCCAGCTGGGCATTGAGGAATGGGCAGGAAACTTCCAGGACAACAGACTCTGTCCTTCCGTCCAGTTTGAAACCATCAGGCAGGGAACACGATCTAAGGGAAGGGGCCTGGGCTGGTGCCTGAGGCTCTGGGTTTAACCCTGACCCTGCTGCCAGTGACGTCACAATCCTGGGGAAGCGCATCCCGTGCTCTCCCCGCAAACACGGGGACTGGACTGCACGGTCTTGGGGCTCCCGTGGAACGTTTGGAAAACACAGAAGTGCTAATAGCCTGAGGAGGGAAGAAGCAAGCGCCCGTGCTTCTCAGCTGCCTTGATGTCCACAGTCGGTCAGTGGCCAGTCTGCTCCCGGAGAGGGGGTGTCGGAACCTGACCCCACCAAGGGCCCCGCACTTACGGTGCCGCTCCTCGCCCGCTGCGTAGGGCAGAGCTCCGGGGACGAGCTCATCAGCCCGGAGCTGCCTGCGTAGTTCTCTCCCCAGCTGTACTGGTTAGGGTCTGGATGGGGGAAAACCAGGGGTCACTCCAGGGGTACCACGTTGTGCCCACACCCCAGGATAGCCCGACCGCCACGGAAGGTCCCCCGCAGCACCAAGGGAGACTGGAGCTCTCTCCCTAGTGGTCTCTCTCCCTAGTGCTGAAACCCCGTAAAATGATTACTTGGACCTTTCCAAGCTTCTTAGAGCTGCCTGCCCCGCCCTTTCCAATCACACCCTCCAAGTGGCCTTCAAAGAGGGCAGGCTGCCGAGGCACGAGGCACGTTCCCTCGCCCTTGTCACCCACAGGCCACGCCCCCGCCCGCCGTAGTCAGTCACGCGGCACACAAGTGCCCCGTCGGAAGAGCTGCTGCAGAGGGCTAGCTGCCCACCCCCACCCCCGCCATGACAACTTCAGAGGGAAACTGAAGGCGGTGGGCCAGCGTCTCCCCGGGAAGGTCACAGATCCGCTCGCACGGGCTCCGCAGCTTCTCGCTCCCCACGTGCC
Source organism: Ailuropoda melanoleuca (assembly GCF_002007445.2). Lineage (NCBI taxonomy): Eukaryota > Metazoa > Chordata > Mammalia > Carnivora > Ursidae > Ailuropoda > Ailuropoda melanoleuca. The sequence continues at coordinate 1,275,113 of NC_048228.1, forward strand.
CTGCGCTGCCCAGACATAACACTGCCGCGGCCGCTCGACTCACTGTCTTGTTCTGCTCCTTTAAGAAACGCTCCGATGGCTCCCAGGTAGCCTTCGTGCCTCAGGAATAGGGCCTGGACTTCCCCCTGCCAGGCAAAACCCCACCTGAGCTGGCCTCGCCCTCACACGAGGTGACGGCTGGGCAGTTCTAAACCAAGCCGTTGCAGACGGCCTCTCTCTACGCGGCAGAGGCTTCCGGAAAAGTCCGCAATGCACTTGTCAACGAAATCGCATTCAGCGCAGAAGTTAAAGGCTTGTCATTTGGAGAAACCTGAGGGTGAGTAACTTCTTCCACAAAACAGCACCCACCCAGTCCCCCCACCTGCAGGCCCAGCCCAGAGTGGTCCCGCGGAGCAAGTCTCAAAGCTCAGCTCGTCCACGGGGGAGACGACCCCCAGCGTGCTCTCTGCTGGCATCGTGCCCAACTCCAGGACGGCCACGGCGCCCAGGAGCAGGACGCTGGAACCGCCAGACGAAAGGGGCAGGGGCCCGAGAAGAGCCGGCGGGGGGCCCCCCTCGCCCCGGCCGCCGGCTCCAAAGACGCGAGGGCCCCGGGGAGGAGCACCGCTGGCCATGGCGACGGGGCGGCGGCGGAGCTCAGCTACCTTGGAGAAGAAGTTGATGCTGTAGGTGATGGTGCGCATGGTGACGGGGTGGCCCCGGATGAAGAAGCCGCCAAAGTACACGCGGTCCAGGCGGTGGAGCTTGGCGTGCAGGCAGGCCAGCTGCCCGATGTCGTTGCTGATCATGTGCAGCAGGCTCTTGGCCATGTCCTCCTTGCAGAACTCTGGGGGCACAGGCAGGCGCTGCCGGGCGAGGCCGGGCCGCGAGGGGGCCGCCAGCGCGCGGAGGGCGTGGGGGGCAGGTACCTCTGTCGGCTGTGGCCGACTTCCCGAAGCTGCTGGCGATGAGGTTGCCGCTCAGCCCCAGGGTCTGGTGCGCCCCGCCGTAGATGTCCTGCACCAGCATGTCCACGTTGCTGTGCTGGCCCTTGGAGGCCAAGTGCAGCAGCTCGTCGAACTTCTGTGGGGACAGGGCGGACACAAGTGCGTGCGCTGCTGGCATCCTTTCAGCTCGCGGAGCAGTCCGCGGCGGGCGGGGGCAAGAGGACCTCCTGCGTCCCGGGACGGAAGCGGGGAGGAGGTAGGCGGGTCTCCGCGGCCGCCCCCCACCCCCCATCCCAGGCGAGACCGGCGGCTCGGACAGCCGTCCTGGGGCAACCGAGAAACACCCAGGGCAACCGAGAAACACCGCCAGGATGAGGCCGGGGGAGGAGCTGCTTCCCCAGCCACCCCGCCAGCCGCAAGCCTCGGGGCTCAAGGCCGCCAACCCTCTCCTGAGAAGGTCCAGGACATGGACTTTGAGCAGAGCCAGCGCTGGGATACCTTTGTTTTGGTGAGCAGAGCCCCGAGTCCCCAGAAGGTGCCACCTCCAATGGAGCTGCCACCGATCCACTCAAACCTGTCCTCGGTCTCCACCTGGGGTGAGGCAAGGGCGGGCGAGTGAGAGGGTGGGCCCGCGGCGTGGTGGCTCGGGGCGTCCGCGCACACGGGGAACACCATTCCTGAGGGCCGAGTCTGGGCCGCCGCCTTCCCCCGGACAGCCCACACGGGCCCCCACCAGGCAGCCGCACGCCCGTGATGCCAGAGCCGGCGGGAGTCACCCCGCTGTGCCCCCGTGGCCTGGCCTGCCTCAATAGACGGGGGGTACCCCGGTGATCCTTGCCCGGCAGCCACGCCGGGCCCTGCGAGGCGCACCTCACCTTCACAATAGAGACTCCGGAACCGATGTTGACCAGCAGGTACGGGAAAATGTTGGGGTGATTGGTCTGGAATCGAAACTCGGGGTCGGAATCTTTCTGATACACGAAGGCCTCGTGTGGGATGTTCTTCAGCACAAAGTTGCAGCCTTTAATCAAACACGTCATCACGTCCTCCTTGTCCACTCTGCAAGGGACGGAGCCTGGCCACTGAACACGGCATGGGCCACGGAAAGCACCTGTGCCGTGGCACGTGGCTTGGGCTGGTTGGGCCCCAGGGTCCCTCCTGGATGCGCTGTTCCTGGCCGGGCCGTGCTCAGCTTCCGCCTCAGAAGGCATGCATGGCTCTCAAACACGCAACTGACACAGCAACTCATGCCGACCCCTTCCCCTCCACCCTGCAAATGGCTTCAGACAGGACAGCCGTACACGCCTGAAGACCCAGCCCTCCGCTGCAGTGCGCGGCCCCTGCCTCGGTCCCCATGCGGGCTAAGCCGTCAGGAACCTCTGCCCCAGCAGCACAGGGAGCGCTGCTGCAGGAGCAGGGCCCCCTTCCGTCCTTGCTGGCCCCTCAGGCCTTCCTAGGTTTTGGCCACCAGAAGCCTCCTGCCAGCCCACCCAGAGTCTAGTCCCAGAGCAGGTCGAGTGTGGCCACTTCGGAGCCTGACCCCAAGGCCAGCAGTCCCTGCACCCTCCAGCCCGTGGCCCCCGCTGACCTCAGCCGCAGCTTCTCTTCGATGAGGTCCTTGAACTTGTAGGCCCCGCCCCCGGTTGCCTGGATGACCTTCGTCTCTGTGTTGACAAGGTGGTCTTTGATGAAGTCCAAGCAGGCTTCTATGTAGGTGTTCTCAAACTTGACAAAGTGCAGTCTGGCAGTGACCTCCTCCTGGACGGAGATCTCATAGGGGGGCTCGTGGTCTTGCTCTGCGTCCTGGGGATACAGGGTGGGGTCTGCGTGCTGCCCTTGGGGAGGGGAAGATGTGGAGATGAGGGCCCTGAACACTCACAACTCTCTGGGCTGCGTCCAGGTGGGAGGCGGAGGCGGGGGGGGGCGGGGAGAGACCGCGCTTCCCGAGGAGCCGGTACAGGTGCTCCCGCCAGGGTCCCGGATGGAAGGGGGTCTGAGTGAGGGAGCAGGGAGGGATTTGAGTACTAGGAACGTCCAGGAAGCTAAGCTGATGTGGGGGGGGGGGCAAAGAGAAAATGAGAGCCTCCTGCGGCCTGGGGCAGCCCCCCGCCTGCCAACCCAGCCCACCAGGCGGCTCACCTTGCCCGAGTAGTCGAAGGACCGCACTCTGGCAACTTTGTGCTGCACGGTGGAGTAGTAGGCCAGCTTGGTCAGCGAGCCCCCTGCGGGGGAGACACAGACGGAGCGAATTCAGGGGCAGGACGGGAGGGACTGAGGCTCTTCGGTGCACATGGTCTCCTCTGCCACACTGGGTCCTGTGCATACAGCGCTCGGTGTAACTTGAACCTAAAACTCTGTGGGGCACCAACCAGAGGAAGGGAATCCACTGTGAGACCCAAACACTCTGCTGTCTTTGAGAAAGCCTGCTCCATCGCTGGCCCCAGACCACACTGGGCTTGAGCCTGTCCATTTCCCCTCTGCATCAAGTCCTAGAGGAGAAAGGAAAGCGTCCTGTTTCCAGGAGGCCTCAGTGATCATTAGTGGTTCAGAAAAATTCTGTTTCAAACTCTCATCTTGAAAAGGACTCAAAGGAAGAAGCTGGCAAGTGCACTGTTTCCACTGACTTGAGCACTCCTGACCGGCCGTGGTAACAAGGGGGAAGCAATAAAAGGAGTATTTTCCCGGAGTGGACCGGCAGACGAGAGGGCTGCTTCACCAGGAACATTCGAGCTGCCCACCCTCTCACAGCTCTGGGCTGGGAGGCCACACAGGCGGTAGCAGGGTCTCCTCCCCCTGGCCAGCCTTGGGAACGCCCCGGGGAAGCCCAGCATCAGGAAGCAGAAAAGGCCTTTATTTGCCTGAAACACGTCTCAGGACCACTTCAAAAGACGTGCCGAGCAGTCACTTCCACCTGCAGAGTGAGGCGGCAGGTGTGTCTGTGCGCGACTCCACGATGATGGGGAAGGGGAGCAGAAGACTCGGCAGAACGGCTCTGAGACCCACCCGGTTCTCTCGGGCTGGCCCAGGGGAGGCAGAGCCCTGTCTGACGGGAGGCTGAAGCTAATCTCTCGCGGTTCCTTTGTGACACGATCCCAAGGGAACATACGAGAAACACCCTCGGCAGGAAACATCCGAGGGCTGAGGCTCGGCCAGGTAAGAGAAATCTGCTGCCAGGAGCCAGTGTTGGGAGCCTGCCCTCCAGAGCAACCCGCCAGCAGCGTGACCAGGGCCTCCCAGCTGCGACCTACCCTTGGTGAGCCCTGCTCCGTACGCCCGGGGAACAGGCTTACTCCCATCCCTAGACCGTGGGCTTCAGAGGCAGAACTTGGTCTTAAGCCTCCTTATCCGCCCTCCCTGCCCCCAATCCCAGCCTGGCCCGGAGTGTCCTTCACTCTGAATTAACTGTTTCCTAAAAAGACAAGCAACGCAAAGGGATGAAGAAATACTTTGAGAAACTTTTCAAAAGTTACTATAAATGCCCCCTGCCCCGCCCCGGTCATGGAAATCCAGTTTCAGGTTGTGTGTTCTTTTTTTTTTTTTTTTTTAAGACTTTATTTATTTATTTGACGGAGAGAGAGAGAGCCACCAAGAGAAGGAACACAAGGCAGGGGGAGTGGGAGAGGAAGAAGCAGGCTCCCAGTGGAGGAGCCTGATGTGGGGCTCGATCCCAGAATGCCGGGATCACGCCCTGAGCCGAAGGCAGATGCTTAACGACTGCACCACCCAGGCGCCCCCAGGTTGTGTGTTCTTTACGTGAGCTTTAAATCACGAGGTGTTGGGGTTTGTGGGAGCTACGCTGGGAGGCAAGTCGGTGTCTGTGTGCCACACCATGCACCCCACATGGGGCAATGCCCAGCAGCCCAGACATGTCTGCCTGCAACCTCTGGGGAGGGAAGTCAGGGGTCTGGGAGGTGAGTGGGGACATGCGGAGCAGGGCGGTCAGCCGGAACTGTAGTGAGCTCACAGAGCAGAACGGCAGGGGCCCCGGGAGAGCAGGAGAGCTCATCTGTTCTCAGGCTCCCTTGGATTTGATGAATGCCAACCCAGCCCCAGCCACAGGCCCTGGCATGTCACATCTAAGAGGTGCAGTGACCAGGCTGGTGAATGCATACAGCCCTGTGCTCTCTGGTGGACGCCAAAGCCTCCCGGGTCCGGGGCCAGGAGCACCCTGACCGAGAGCAGTCTGCCCGCGTCCCTTCTCCAGCCCCTGAGCCAAGACCTCCCCGCCTGTCCAGACCTACGGGGCCTGGCACAGGGCCGTCCTCTCTTCCACCTTCTGGGCCTGTCCTTCCACTTTGGGCACCAAGGGGGACAGGATACCCCAGTCTGTGTTGACAGACAGAATATCCCCGGTGCTTTCAAAGTGGGGAATCCACTCAGCTGACATGAGTGTCCGAGACAGGAAAAGGCCTGCCAAGAACACAGAGCAGCTGAGCTTTCCTGGATCAAGAGGCTTGGGTGAGGGAAGAGGAAATGGGAGAAGCCTGTTTTTAAAGCAGACTGTTGACAGGCACCGTGACTGGTGCATTCAGGGCTGAGGACCCACACCCAGTGGTGACCTCCCACCAGCCCCGGGAATGAACACAAGGTCTGTCCTTCGTAACAATGAACGTGTCCTTTGGAGAAACACAGACATGGGACCCAGACCCAGGGGAACCTTCAAAGAGGGGAAATGAATGCTGACACTAAAAATATCCTTGAGCGTCCTTGTGCCCAGGAACCCCGCCTGGGCTTGGCGCCGGGACCCCCTGGAGCCGGGGCACAGCTTCCTGGACTGCCTGCACTCTGTGGCTACAAGCTGGCCCCTGGGGGCCACATAGAACATCTAACGTAAACCCCGTGTCAAGCCAATTTTCAGCTGCTCTTCAGAAATGCCAAGTGCCAACTCATCCCAAGGAGCAGCACCCCAAGTGTAAGTGCAGCACAACCAAGTCTGGCCCTCGGAGCACACACCCGACTGGGCCATGGTCACATGGAGGCATGGGCAGGTCTCAGAAGATGCACAGAGCATGGCCCTGAGAGGCCTCCTGGGAGGCCTGGCTGTGGAGGACCCCCTCAGCTGGGCCTCTAAGCTTGCCCTCGCCAGCCCAACATGCAATTGAGCATGAAGTTTTATCAGGTCCCACACTCATTGTGCACCCTGTTCCACACGGAGTCGTTCTCACACCTGCCACCAGGTCAGTGCCCCCCAGCACCGCCCCTCACAACCCCAGGGTCTGCAAGGTGTGAACGCAGGATCCAGCCCACCTTTTCATGGCCCCCACCTCCCTGGAGGACGCCCTCCCCCACCCAAGCCCCAGATACTAAAGTGACTCTCAGGAACAGGGGAGTGGAGACAGCATCACATTCACGCAGCTGCAAGGGGATGCCAGGTCCGCCAGGACGTCCCAACTTGTTCCAGGAGAGGAGCACACTTGTCCACCTTCAACAGGTCAGGTGTCTCACAAGTGGCTGGGGCTGCCCTGCTGGGACCACGTGCAAATGCCTACACCCGGGTGTTGCAAGGTGCAAGCAAACTGAGGCCCCGGCAGAGGTGTGGGGGAGGGCAGGTGTGCGAGGCCACCCTGGCCTGCTCCGGGAGCCTCATGCCGCAGGGCACAGCCTTCCATCCCCTGTGTGGACACGGGCAGAGCAGCCGAGTGCCAATGCTGACCAGATTCCAGGCCCACCTGGCCGCTGACGGCCGGTGACCTTAAACAACTTAGTTCACCTCTCTGCCCTTAGCGTCCTCATCTGTGAAAGGGGGCTACTGGGAGGTGTCGGGCCAGTGCGGGATAAGGGTCTGGGGCGGGACTGGTGCAGGAGGGTCAGGCAGAGGCTGGGCGGGGACCTGGGGGCACCCCTGAGGGACGCGCGGCACAGAAAAGCTTTTGAGGGCTGCCAGCAAGGGCCCCAAGGTCCACATCCAGGTCCTCCAAACTCCCGCCAAATGTCAGTCGTCCAGAAACAGAGGCTGCAGCGGGAGGGCTTAGGGCTGGGCCGGGGCGGGCAGCTCGCCGAGGGTTCCCGCGGCCGGACGCCTGGACGCCGCGGCGCGGCCCCACACCGCGGGCCCCGCGCCCCTCTCGTGGCCCGCACAGGCCTC
>NC_048228.1:1282363-1285612 GCF_002007445.2 Ailuropoda melanoleuca
GCCCCCGGCCCGGCCGGCTCCGCCGCCGGCGCCCACGCCCGCCGCGCGCCGCCCAGCTCCCGGCGCCCGTCCGCGGCTACCTATGTCAATGGCGAAGCGCTTGGCGTTCTCCAGGTTGCGGAAGATCTCGTCGGGGGGCAGCGTGATGCTCTTGTCCAAGCTGTCCCCGCTGCTCCCGCTGCCGCTCGCTCCACACTCCGCCATTTTGAATGTGCCCGGCCAGCCTAATCATCTATGGAGATATATGCGCATATATTTGACTGCTAAACGCCTTCTGCGCATACATTATGCTAATGATGTGCCCGGGCCCGCCCCTCCCCGCCTGCGCCTGTGGTCCAGGCAGCTGGAGGGCCACTGGGCTTGCCCGCGCGGTGGTCCCCGAGGCCGTTGGCCCAACACAAAACGTCTGGACTGTTGTCTTTGTTGGTCTTTCAGTGAGCTGGACAGATGCTGATGTCCAGTACTCTGAGCTAGTGCAGGAGGCACCTGGGGCTCCAAAGACCTGCCTCTTTTCAGTGAGTGCAGCTGTAATAAGTCGCGTGTGACCCACTAGCCCGGCTCTCCAGGAACGAAGGATTGTGGGTTGCAAAAGGCCCATGCAAAATGGGGGTATCGGGGACCCTGCTGTCCAGGCGCCCCCTGTGCAGGGTGGAGGGTGCACCTGCATGCAGGTGGGGAAGACCCTCACTCTGACTCTGATGGTGAGGTCTGCAGAGAATATAGCGGAAAGCAGGGCAGCCTGCCTGGAGGAGGCTGCCTTTTGGCAAAACAGGGAGTCTATGGGAGTTTGCAGGGAACTAGCCAAAACAATTCCTGAAGCTGGAGCAGGGCACAGATGGTGGTGGGGACGTGTTTCAGGGCCAGTCGCTGGGAAGCTTCTGATGGCCAGGAGACCCTTGATGAATGTGTCTCCCCCAGGGGCACTGGGCGCTTTAGGAAAGAGCCCAGACAGTGTTGGTGGCAGACAGAGGGTCCCTGAGGTAGCTTTGGCAACTGATTCCCAGGTGACCCTGGGCTGAGGACCTCAGCCTCTGTTGAGCATGTCACCAGATGCCTGGCAAGGCCTCCAGAGACAGGCCTGTGGAGCAGCAGAAACTCACTCCAGGGGTGATCGGGGGAGGGAGCCATGAGCTTCAGCCTTGGAGAGGCAGCCTTGCGAATATCTTCGAAGGGGTGGGTGCGCTGGGTGGGGAGGCCTGGGGTGGGAGAGTGGGGAGGGTCTGCTCGCAGAGGATGCAGGCCTGGAGTATTGAGGACCTGGGCCATGGGGTGCTGCGGGCCTGGCTAGGAGGCACGCCCCCCTTCCCGTTCATTGACACGCCTGCCCCACATGCAGTAAGTGTGTGGGAGGAAGGGGAAGCCGTGTAGCAAGGCTGGGCTGGCCTGGAGAGGGCGCCTCAGATTCCCCTTGGAGTGGGCAGAAAGGGATTTCAGAGGTCAGTGGGGAGAGGTGCCGAAGAGGAAGGACGGCCAGGCTGGGCCCCTGTCTCTGAAGACAAGCAAAAGCCTTTTGGTCCCACGTGCTGCTCCTTCCACTCCCCATGGGTGGATTTGTCCCTTGGGGAGCCTGGGCCCTTTTAGGCTCTTGTAGACTCAAGCAACATCCAGTAGCCCGCCTAAGAATAGGTGCCCTTTCCGAGGCGAGGGACTGTCCTTGGCGGGTTCATCACCAGTACTGCCTTTTTTGGTCCTGGCGAGCGGTGGGCCTGCAGGGAGGGGAGGGTAGCTGCCTATGGACTAGCCAAGCAGGTGCTCCCAGGAGCTCAGCCAGGGACAGGGGCTGCTGGCCGTGCGGGAAGGCCAGGGTGGAGACAAACACCTTCTCCCGTGTGTGTGGCCCAGCCAAACCCCTTTTGCTGCAGCGAGAGGCCCTACCGCAAGTGGTGGTCTTTGCATCCCCCACAGCTGAACAGAGCTGGAAGGTCCTACAGCTGTCACGTTACTTCTCCCCCCTCCACCAGCAGGGAGCTAGTGAGAGGCCCGGGACAGAAACCCGTCTCCCACTGCATCCCCTCCTGCTGCACACGGGGCTATGGGTCCTACAAGGCCTGTTCTCCTTCCAGACTGCCTGAGCCCTGCTTGTCTGCCTCCTGGCTGCTTTCCCTCCTTCCCTCTGCCAGGACCAACCCTTCTTCCTTGTCCAGAGGGTCACCGGCAGAGACACCTTCCCCCACAGTCAGGTATCATGATAGCGTGTGCCCCCCTCCGCCCGTGCAGACCCCCCGCCCAGTGGCTGCCAAGAACACACGTACAGCGCAAGGGACAGAACCGAGGGCTGCTTAGTCAAGTTTTATTGGAAGTCTGCAGAGCCAGCCCGTGGGCTCCCACGTGACCCACGGTTCAAATTCCGAGTACAAAGTCATGCCCGCATGCACCCACCCACACACAGGGATCCTTTGAGGATCATGGTGGAGACCCCACGCTCCCCACAAAGCCGACTACGAGCCCCAACTGGACCCCAAGTGCACGCAGGGGCCTTTCGGCCACGGCTCTGCATGGTCCTTCTGTGCCCATCCAGGCTGACACGCTTTCCTATGAGGATACACCTTGAGTTCCGCCTTCACAAAAGGCAAATGTGCCCACGGCACGACCCACCGGCCAGGCCCCCTGGCCCAGCAGCGGCAGGCCCGGAAGAAAGTCCTCTACACGCGGAGGCAACGGCTGACCGAGCCCCTGACACCTACAAATATCATAGAACCCCGGGCGGCGGGGACTTCCCAGAAGTCACTTGCTGAAATGCAAACACAGAACAACCCCGTGGAGTCAGACACTTGGCAGAAGGTGGGCCCTGATTGTCCTAAGTGACAAGGACTCTGCAAGCACATTCTCTTGAGAATGACCCTCCTGCTGGCCCGCCAGCCTGGAGAGAGAGCCTTCCGCAGAAGGGGGCCTGTCCAAGCCCCAGGAGGGACGGATGGAGGGCCGGAGGAACAGGCTGGCTGGCCCTCCGGTCCTTGGGGTGGCCACCCGCACGTCCTGCGGGGTCACCAGGGCCGCCAGAGGCCGCAGGTGGGCTGGCGCGCGGCAACTGCGGTGGCCTTGGCGGGGGTGAGCACGGGCGGGGCCGCGGGGCCGGTGGCCTTGGGTGCCTTGGCGGGCGCAGCGGGCGCGGGGGGGGGACGCTGGAAGTGGTAAAGCAGCTTCATCTGCGTGTCGCTGGCCGCGTGCAGCGTCAGGAACTGCACAGCCTCCTGCAGGCACCAGGAGTAGCCCTCGCTGTAGTCCTGATGCAGGCTTTTGGGGCCGGCG
>NC_048228.1:1285800-1289362 GCF_002007445.2 Ailuropoda melanoleuca
GGCCCGGCCCTATATAGGCGCGGCGGCGGGCAGGCGCCTGGGGCCCGGGCGCCGCGGCCGTTCCCACACTCGGCGGCCAATGGCCTGGCGGGCCGCACAAAGGCGCCGGCCCATTAGCGCACGCTGAATTGCCTGTGAATTGGCGCGGGCACAATGGGCGCTCCCTGAGGAGCAGGTGGGCCGCTCCGCACAATGTCCGGGCTGTGGGAACGCGCTCGCCCTCATTAGCATCCCGGGGCCTGATGCTGGGAGCCCCGCGCCTCAATATGCTGCCTTTTCCCAGGCCTCGGGGATGGGGGGGAGCAGGAAAGAGCGGTGTCCCTCTCCGGCCCCTCTCTCCCGTCTCCTCCCCCTCCCCCGGGGACCCCCTGCCGCTGGCTGGCAGAGGCTGGGTGGGGCAAAGCTTTCCGGTGAATTAGTGCAGAGGCTTCCAGTGGTTTGGGCACCCTACCTGACAGGGACCTGTTGCCCCTCAGGGCGCGTGGAATGGAGGAGGCTACACTCTTCCTGTGCACAGGTGGAAGGGGGAAGAGGGACCCAAGCTCTTAGGATCAGACCTGCTGGCCTAGGTGATGAGTCCCAGGCTGTCACCTGGGCCATGTGACTTCTCCAGAGCTAGAAAAGGGCGGGGGGCATGCTTCCCTGGCTCAGCTCAGGGAAGCTTCAGGGGAGCAGAGCAGCTGAAGTGCCCGGGATGGAGCCTGGCACCTAGGAACTCCCCCCAGGGTCTGCTGCACCCCATCTTCTGGGAGCAGCTCATCAGGCAGTAGCATCTGGGGGGCTCTGCACCAGCAGGTGCTCCTCGGGGCCCCACCCAACCCCATCTGGTAGGAGTCGGGGAGCACAGGAGAGCGCATGGCTCCAAGGGTATGCGTGAGGCACGTGCATGGTCCTTACACATGCAAGACGTGGGGGGAAGCCTCTGTTGCACGCTGCCCCATGCCCAGCCTGGTGGGCACTTCTAGGGTTTGCTTTCCTCGGGCAATTTGCCAGTGGGTGGGGAGGAAGGGTGCCAGGTGGCAGGCATGAGGGTCAGAGCAGGACAGGCCTGGAGCCCACATGGATGCTGCAGGAGCTCAGACAGCCCCCTAGGGCTTCACTGGGAGAACTGATAATCCTGGTGTCTGGCCAGCCAAGCCAAGGTCCGGCAGCTGCTTTGGGGCCACCAGCCCGACCCTGGTTCTCTGGGAGCCCCCCTCTGCCCAGAGCAGTCATCTTCCTCTGATTCCCAGTTGTCCTGCAGGGACTGAGGGGGAGGGGCTGGGGTTTCCTCCTGGGGCAGGGCAGGCCCCAGCCAGGTTCCAGGGGCAGGCAGGGCCTCTGTCCTGGGAGCTGGCAGGTGGCATCAGGGCACATTAGCCGGAGTTTGAATCCAGTTTGTCCAGGTGCGACTAGAGATTGCAGGGCTCTAACAAGGGTGCAGTCAGATCTTCCCCCTCCCGGGGTCTTGGCAGTGACCCACAGCTATGACTGGCTTGCTTGGTGGACCTGCTCCAGAACCCCCCACCCCCACCCCCACAGTATACAAGGAGCCTTTGGTTTCCCAGCAATGGGCCCAGCCGGGAAGCAGGCAGGACGGTATCCTGACAGCCAGGGAAGGCGTGGCTCGGAGCCAGCTCAGGACTGCCCCATGGGCCAGCTGGTCACCCACTGGGGTGGGTTAGGCTGGGGAGCTCCCAGAGCAGAACCTTCAGGTGACTGGAGGGGGAGGGTAGGGAGCCCTTGCTCGCCCCTGTGGTAGCTGCTTCTCTTCCTCCTTCCCCCTAACAGCACTTCTCTTGAAGGGGACAGAGGCCCCGGGCTGGCTGTGGAAGGCGGGTAACCCCGAGGCCTGGGGCAGCCTCACCCCACCCTGGGGCTCCTCTCTGAGCAGATGGGACCCTACTCCAGATATGTGGCTCTAGTTTGATGCAAAAGGCAGGGGACACCCAAGCAAGCTGGGAATGGGCAAGCTGCAGCCACGTGCTCCCCCCTCTGCTCCGCGGCCCTGGGCACGGACCGTGACTAGCAGCTTCGATGTGGGCTGGCAGGTCCTGCAGGCTGCGAGGGGGACCCAGTGAGGCTCAGTGGGGCCATTTTTTGCAGCCCAAATTGGGTTCATGCTGGGTAGTTGGCATATTTTGGTGTGTACCTTGCCTGCTTCTGCGCTCCTTGGGGGTGGGCTGGGGTGGGGAGGGACAGGATGACTTTGTCACCTGTGTCTCCATTGCCCACACCCTACCAGCCAGGGACTCAGCACCAAGGAAGTGCTTAGCTAAGGGCTGAGGGAGGGTAGGGGCAGGGTGCAAACCCTAAGCCCACCCTGGCCCTGGCCACAGCCTCCGCTGGTTAGATATGGGTCCAAGCCCACATGTGCCATAAGTGTCTGGCTGCTAGCCGTGGGGGTCCCAGGGCCCTGACCACAAGTGAGGGCAGTCCTCAGGCCAGGCCCTCCCGCTCCCCGCCTCACCCCCCTCACCCCCCTCCCCTGCATCGAAGGGGCAGTTGGCTAGGGCTTGTGTCCTGCCCTCACCCTCCTCCCCCAAGCTGGCTCTTGGTCCAAGTGAGACACGTGCAGGAGATGTGGTCCAGCTCCCACCACCCCCCAGCTGCCCACCCACCCACAGTGGGCCTGGGTGGCCTGCCCGAGGTGAGGGTGGCGAGTGGGCTGTGGCGGGGAGGGGGAGCTGCCTCCTTCTTCCTTCCTCCCCCTGAACTGGAGCAGCTTTGGTCCATTTTTCAGTTGTGGGAGATATGAAATGAACGGTGTTAAATCCCAGCTAGGCCGGATGAGAGCCTTGCTCCCTCCCTGCGTGCGGGCCAGATGGCAGCTCTGCGGCCTCCAAGGCACACGCCTGGCCTTTGTGGGCCGTTTAACACTATGAATGGGGCCAAAGTGTGGGAAACTCCTTGGGCTCCTGGCTCACACCACCCGAGGGGGCTGGCCCACCAGGCCTGGGGGAGGGGGCTGCGAATGGGCGGGTTGAGGGAGGGCTGAAGCCCGCTCCAGGCTGGTGGGCTTTGCGCAGAAGGGCCCGGTAATTCAGGGGATGGTCAGATCCTCTGCCTTGGCGGCCCCCAGCAGCTGGGGAGGGGTTCCTTTCTCCAGCTGGGGCTTTGAGGAGGAGGAAGAGTTTGTCCTGCCCCCTACCCTGGAGAGCTCAGGAAGTCTGGGGTGAGGTGAGGTAGAAACAGCCAGTGAGGGGAGGTGCCTTGCTGTGGATGTGGGGGGCTCCCCTAGTTGGGCATGATTATACTAGAATTCAGGAATCTCAGACCATAACCCATTTCTAAATGACCCCCCCTCCCCCTCCCAGGCTGACTGCAAAGCTGGTGGCTCCCTGGGGGGGCGGGTAGGGCCCCAGGAGGCCAGAGAGGGCTCCTTGCAGGGAAAGTGAAACGGTGCGGCCACCCTGGGAGCGCTGTGGGGTTCCCCAGAAATCAAGTGAGGAGCCACCACCTGGTCCAGAAGCTCCTCTTCTGGGTATAGGCCCTGAAGACCTGGACGCAGGGGCTGAGAGGGCTGTGTGCTCCCCGCGTTCGCAGCATTGCTCACAAGAGCCAAGCGGGGGGGGGGGGGGGG